>NW_004797816.1:336656-338200 GCF_000002075.1 Aplysia californica
AAAATTTGAGCAAATTGCAAGATAAAGGAAAATCCGTAACGCATTTGAAATTATTTTTTTTACAAGTGTGTACATGACATTATTATTTTTGTTTGAAAGGTTAATAGCATGAATGTTCTGTCGTCTTCTTTCGTCACCACTTTCTGCCCCCACTCTCTCACTTACTTCACCCCCTCCTCTGGGCTCCTGACTCTTTCTACAGCCTTTCTGCTGCTACCCATTCGCTCCTTCTCACTGCAGTCTTTCAGCCACACCCCTGATCTTCTGGTAGGAAAGATCTTCACCTAGAAATCTCGCAGCTCCCGCGTGCAAGTTGCGCACGTTAAATATCCCTTGGTGGTCTAACATCGATAAGAGTAGGCTTCGGCCGCCACCCGGGCAAAATTCCAAATTTCCTACCAACTGATGTTTAATGCGCCCCGCCTCAAATGACCTTATGCAGTTGCTTTCATCGAAAAATACATAGACCCCCCCCCCCTTCCAAAGAATCGAAAAAAATATCCACAACGTGATAGATATTTAGAAAAAAATGATATATTCAAATTGTCTATTTTTAGATGTTGGTGCTGGGAACACGAACTGAAACACCAAAATGTTGTTTTTATAATATGGCCCACTTTTTAGACCTCCAACATTACTCACGTGAAAGGAAAAGCATAAAAACTCAAAAGACTATATTTTTAAAAATACACTCATAAAGTGGTACCTTTCTTTTGATTACCACTAGGCCTGCGTAGTTTGTCCGTCAATGCCTAACAATTGACCAATACATCCGCAAATGAGAATAATAATAAATTTCTCCAAGAAGAATTATAATAATTAAAGGTTAAGATGACTTATTATTTGTGGCTTCTGCTGTGGCCAATAAAACCAATTCTGACAGAGAAAAGTTTGCCACTTCGAACATTTAAAGACCCCACTTCCACTTGTGGATGTGCGCAGCTTTTCTCTTGGCTTCAGTGTTTCTTACTCAATAAGCCTTTTATGATATGCTGCTTACTGTGACTGCTCCTCTCCAGCTGGGTATGTCGAGCTATGCTCTCCCATGTCAAAGTATTTATGAGTCCTTCAGAGACCTTTTCGTGGTGTCTTTGTGGCGCGCTTTTTTAGTGCACCAATCTTACGCTTCCTTGGGGACATTTCAGAATAGCATGTTGCTTTTGGGATTTTGAAATAAGACATTCTTGTACACAGACAGCGAAGTTGAGTCCTTTTGAGTTAAACCCCCCCCCCCCAACAACAACAAAACAACACCATTTGCCTTCTTGAGAACTTTAATGCCTTGTCTGGTATTTTATCCTGCCATTTGATTCCAAGAATTCTCCTGAGGCATTTCATATATGGACATGTTTAAGCTTCTTGGCATCACTTTGGTACGCTGTTCAGGGTCCCAGCACCATACAACAGGGTTGGGAGAGCCACAGTATTGCTGACTTTCGACTTTATTCTGCGCGAATGTCACAGCAGCCCCAAACCCTTTCTCTGAGCCTTCCAAATGATGAACTAGCTATATTCATACGTTCATACGTTAAGGTATTTCTGCA
>NW_004797816.1:339588-352842 GCF_000002075.1 Aplysia californica
AACCAAAAAAAAAAAAAAAGAAAAAAGAAAAAGATTACAGGATTGCTTCATCACTGCCTACAATATTTTCAGTAGGTCACGATCTCAGCGTTACATGACGTGTCACGTTTCATGGAATGGCCAGGAGGCCCACAGTCATGTCGTGGCAATGTTGTGGTCGCGCACAACTAATCGGGACATAGATCTAGTAGGATTGTCTTATCGTTTCTCTCTACCTATATATTATTCCACAAAGTGGGGACGGAACAATTTTGTTTAAAAAATACATTTTAAGTACAGGGTGATCCAAAAAATACTTTACACTCCTTTTTTTGGTAAATATTTCCCTCACACTGTAGCGTTGTGTTTCATATTATTTGAACAAAATATTTGGCAGGTAAAAGGAATTTTCCTAAAGTTAATTTTAGATAGATCTAGTTCTACAGAATGTTTTGCTCTGAATAGTGCAAAAGAAAACAACCCGTCTTTTCCCTTGTTCCCCTTTTTGTAGCATGACACACCAGTTTGCATTAGGCCTACCCTAAAAGTCGCACCGATCGCGCCATATTGCAAGCTACAGTAGTCTAACAAGTCAGTAAAAGTTTGCAGATATATTTTGCCCTCATGTTTTTTTTGCCTGCTGAGATCATAGTTAATTTTAGTAAAGAACACAGAGCTTTTTTATATTGAGCATCACCTCACCTCTTACTCATAATCCCCGACATTTCATAAGTTTCACACAAAGTGCGAAAAGAAAGCTAAAGTGCCCTTAACCGGCCTTTTTTGATGGCATGGATGGAGATGTTCCGTCAGTTTAAATATATAGAGAGAATCAGAATTTAAAATTCCTAAACAAAACGACCACTACAGATCTAAAACGAACGTTTCGCACCCCTTTATATGCCACCAGGTTACAGAATTCAGTAGTCGAGTCCCATGAGACGTCTGTCCGCTGACAATGTCTTCGGCTAGGACTCCCCTGCACCTTAATGGTCCACTTTCTCAAGGTAGATTTTCGCCTATGACAGTATCATTTTCATGTTCGTGAGGCTGAAATGGATAGGAGGATGGCAAGGCGTTCATGGTTCCTCGGTGGTCTTGAAAAGCGTAAACATTTCCTCAGTGACATTTCATTCAATTCAATGCAAAGTCTATTTTCACCTTTTAGAATGTGTCAACTCCACAAACATTGTCTACTGGGCACTCCACCCACCCTCTATCACATTTAGAAGACACTGTCTATTGAAAAGCTAACAGTGTGTGCGGTTTTAAGCATTCATGGTTTGGCGGGTCCTTTTGTTCGGCCATCATGAATGACGCTTCAAAAATGTTTGGAATCCAAAGGAGAACATGTAGAGCACGGCTCTAAGGATTCTAAAACAACAATGTTAGCTTTTTTAAATTCTATAAGAGAAATTAAATACTGTTTAAATATTACAGGGATAAAAAAATTGAATGTTAAGACATGTAAGAAAAAAAAGCTAACAAATCGGTTCATAACTTTCCTTGTAAAATCTTTAATTGGTGCATTTTATGGTTATAGATGTTTTTTCCTTAAGCCGTTTTTGTTTTCAAAAATAAGTTTATCATTATGAATTTTACTCCTAACAAATCCCCTTTGAATGAATAACGTCTGTTCCAAATTACAACATTCTAGAACAATTTTTAAGTGAGAAATGCAGAAAAAAAGTTGTAGTAAAAGTTTTTTTTGGATCACCCTGTATCTTACGTTCCCATCATTATCAATACATGTATAATTTAGATCATTTAGGAGGTGGGCTTTTACCCAGACTGGCAGGGCCAACACCGGCTGAGAGGGATACAACGTTCCAGCAGAAAGACAGAAATAGTCGATAAAAATATTAACTCCACACAAGAAAATCAAAGTCGGGTCTTCTGTGTGTGACGGCTAAGCGCCTAACATCTACACCACAGACGCCAGTGTTCAGTGCTATGCTAATTTGGTTTTTGCCTAAGTCATAGGTACAGCCAGTAAAATTGCCAGGGTTCTGAAAAAAATAAAACATCACAGAGTCAAGCTGCATTTAGGAAGCATATCTCAGTCCAAGAAATACATTGTATTTTAGGAAATTAATTCAGAAGAGGCACTCTTCCAAATTCCAAATAAGATCAAATAATATCACACAAAGAATGCAGCAGCAGCAGCAACAACAACAACAAAAAGACTTCCTCTCTCCTAAAAAGAAACAGAAAACAAAAAACATTTTCTCCCGAATACTAGATCTATAAGCAATGTGGTCACAAGTTAAACAAGGAACTTGGAAACATGTCCTTCGAAAAGCGTCTTTATTTTCTGCAGTTATTTATTTGCTTGCAATGAACATTATTCATTTCATTTATACAAATAGGGCCTATATGTACAGGTAATAAAAACGAAATGAAAACTTACACTTTATAATCACAACATCCCCATGCTGTACCCATAATTGGTCGCTTTTAAGGACAAGCGGGCTTACCCAGATTTCGTGGGTTTCCAGAAATCTTGACCTACACCAAAAGTGGGCATTGCCCTACCTATAGGAAAAGTTTGGTTTCTTTGATGAGGATATTTGTTTAGTTATGAGAAAACTCTCCTTGTTTTTAATGAAGCTGAACAAGGGGCAAAAACTTTATTTTCGATTTTCTCAAAACAGCATTTTTCGGGATAGCCCACTTGTCCTTAAAAGCGACCATATGTTCTACCCACGCCCAATGTTGCTTGAGTTCGGTGATTGAACCAGCCTCAGAATTTCCAACATGGCTGACGCTATTTGCCCGTGGAGATTTCTGCGACCTCGGGTGGCTGGCATTTTCTGCCCACACGGAGCCGGTCACCTAGATCTAGTCTTAGTCTTATACGGGGTTCCTACTACGGCTGGATCGGGTCGATCGTTGGACTCTATTGCCTGAAACTGTAAACAAACAAGTTTTGTTTTTGAGGCGACCGAGTCGGGTGATCTCATCCGTCGAGGGCTATAGCGTAAACACGGCCTCGCGGACTTCCGAGCGACATGAAGCTAATGAGAGCCCCTAGTACACCTCTGTGATTGACCCAAAATAGATCATGGATGATATTTTTCCGCCATCTATTTTTGTCGTCTTCCGAGGTTTCCCTCGCGAGTTGACTACATTGTTGTAGATCCCCAAGATCTATCACCCTTTAATAATTATTTAATTATTATCATTCATCGGAATGCCGGTGACAAAGTTACTAACAATAGAAACGCAGGATTGTAATGTCATTAAAGATTGTCTAACTACTACCAAAATATTCCAATTGCCCTATCTTTCGTCTGAACGAGACTTGGGCGCTATATCTACCTCGTCTTCTTAGCGCGTGACGGCCCGTGATACGAGTGTAAACAAACGTTCCAGCGCTGAGTTGAAAGTGATTAATTTAGTCACCGGGCAGAGAGAGAAAAAGAGAGAGGAGGAGGGGGGGGGGAGAAAGAGAGAGAGAGAGTGAGAACGAGAAAGAGAGAGGAAGAGAGAGAGAGAGAGAGAGAGAGAGAGAAAGAGAGAGAGAGAGAGAGAGAGAGAGAGAGAGAGAGAGAGAGAGAGAGAGAGAGAGAGAGAGAGAGAGAGAGAGAGAGAGAGAGAGAGAGAGAGAGAAAAGGGTTGTTATTAAAATGATTGATTCTTGTCGTTTTCTCTATACGTCGGTTCACGAACTGACCCGGTGCAATACAGTCATTATTGTACCCACTAAGGCCAGTCCGATCTTCATACACAAAAATGTATTATGATAATGTCAATTTGGTCAGGTAATTGCAGTCAGAGTCAAACTTTCACACTTGAACCGATCCGACTTGACTTGGAGGACAAGGAGTGACCGAGTGAGTGACTGAATCTTGCGCGATTGATCACGCGAATTTTAAAGGAGCGTGCGCAGAAATTCCCACGGGCCAGAACAAGGAACATGTGAAAGAAAGAAATCCCCAAGGGCCAAAAGCCGCAGGTCAGGCGGGGCTAATCGACCGAATTCGTTCTCCCGGAACATGTGCAGAAATCCTAGATCGCGGAAGTAGCCTGACGCTAGTCACCCGACATCGGGCGAGTCGCCACTCCGTAAAAAAATTCGCTTAAACTTAAAGTGCCTTTCTCAAGGACACAACGTCGAGCCTGAGGTCAAAGAGTCTACATAACAAGAGGGGCCACTCCTCTCTTTGAGGCAATTAAAAAAGTGTCCTCAAAATTCTGTGGCGCCCTCATCGAAAATGCGCACCCTTTGCGAACAGAGTTACCCTACTTGAGTTTAAAAAATCAAAATGAAACTAGCAAGTTTTTAAATAAATTTCGGAAGAACGTTTTAAAAAAAAATGGTTACGCTGACAAAAACCTCTTCCAGAGGAAGGGGTGATTGTTTTCTTCCTTTAATTTGACTTTAGAATGAAAGGCGAGAGGTCATTAAAATAAAATAAAAAAACCCTAAAACTCCGCACTGAACGAACCCGAACTGCTGATGAACAGCAGTCGATCTGCGCACGCAAGGAGGCGCTATTCCTATTCTTCTTCTGGAAAAAACGAAAGAGAGCTTCAAAACAGACTGCAGGGCCATCTGAAGCAAAGAGCGGACTTCCGGCGGACACTTTTTTGGCTGAATGGATCATCTTGTAGTGTACTATCTTTGCTGAGGTTCGGACCTCCCGAACCCGCAACCTCACGATTACGATTCCGGTAGCCTTATCACAAGAACGTCGATGCCACAAGGAAAACAAAACAAACACACCCAAAAGCACTAACTGACAAATGCATCATAGCAGAAAAGACAGAGGGTTAATAATACTAAAACTGTCAAGGAATAGTGATAGGCTGTTTATTTATAATTGACCTTTTTACGTTAAACACATTCAAAGCACTACGGATTTGCTAATAATACAATTTCAGTATTTAAAAAAAAGGACAACAAAGCATTGGCAAAATTAGTTGAAAAGGTCAAATTCCCACCACTTTCCCTTTCCTTGTTTGCTTCAGGGATCTTTCTCGAAAAGGTCAATCAAACTAACGGCGTGCAATATTACTGAGAAATATGTCCTAGATCTAGAACAGAAGTGAACGAAGCAGCATAGAAGTCACGATGAGTACCAAATGGTCAATATGTGAACAAAACGTTTTGTTTGGTTTTCACACGTCTATGGTTGGTCGTGGCAGGGTGTCACCGCCTCATGTGGCGGTCAGTTGATCCCCTAGCTCCCAGCGCCCTCTACACGAGTAGCTGATCGCCCCATTCCTTTTTGCTGCTGTAGGGTCGGGTTGCCATATACCCCTTGATTTTCTCATTCGCTGCTACCTTTTCCAACAAGGCTTTGCACAATGGGAATTCGTCAATTGGTCCCAGAAAGGGTTTCATCCAACCAGTGACAACGTCAAAGATAGCGATGTCAGCCAGACTGATCTGTGGACGGAATGGCAGTAAAGAATACTGGGATAGAGAAAGGAGTTTTAATTTTAGTAAGAGTTTTACTGTACATGCAACGGAAATAGGTCGTATAAGTGCCTAAGATTGGAGATATTGCTTGAGAGCTAAAAAAAATCATTAGGCGTTTTTACACTCCTATCGACATCATTTAGATGGCGCACTTCCAACCGTGACTTTCAGGGCCAACCCAGGCTGAGAGGGATACAAAATCCTAACAGAAAGACCGATATACTCCATAAAAGTTTTCTCCTCACTCGGGAATCAAATTGGGGCCTCTTGCGAGTGACAGCAAAGCGCCTAACCACTACACCACAGACTCAGGTTTACAAGAGACAAAGAAAGAAGAGATGTAAGAACGATACATATTTGATAGAAACTAAGGAGTAAATCCCATCAGAGCACCCGACAAACACCCACATAGAGAAAGGAAAGGTATTGACTATGCAAGCAAAGAGGAAAAATGTGTGTGCCCATAAACATGAAAAAAATGCGTGTGCATGTAGGTGTGTGGGCACGTAGGCCCTATATAATGAACTAGCTGGGCCCCCCTTTCGATGAAAGGAATGATCAGAGCATTAACATCAACTGAAAGTCATTGGCCTGCTATATTATTTGACACTCAACTGGGATGGAGCAATAAATCTTGAGAGAAAAGTGACACATGTGTTTCCAAGTTGTCAAATATATACTAGATGTATACATTGATTCTCTATTCCGCTTTCGTGGTTGTACACTCCAGAATTTCAAAGGTGTGGAAACGGTGCGCACGGCTATTGAACGGAAGTCTCACTTGTTTACAATGGCGTCTTAGAAGACAGATTTCCCCAAGATTAGATCTAAACGAAACTAATGAAAACTGAAAAAATTAAACTACAGTGACTTCAGGCTCCTCAATAGAACTGTGCACTTTAAAATAATTATGAACCACCATTAACTAATTGTTAAATTCGAAAGTTAAGTGGTTCCGAAGTTTTAGGCGGCCAAAGTGACGAACTTTCACAAATATTATAATATGTATAGATAATAATAATAATAATAATATATAACATTTATAGAGCGCATTTCCAAAAAAAGTAGCTCAATGCGCTTTACATTGGAATACCCATTTTTCAAAAACCTTTCTTACTACTTCCTTTCTTCTCAAGCAATATACATTAATGCACACACACACACACACACACACACACACACACACACACACACACACACACAGAGACTATTTTCATCCAGACATAGGAAAAGAACAAATATAATGAAAGATAACGTTAAAAGCTTATGAAGGATAGGCCTGTAGGAACAGAAAATGTTTAAGATGTCTTTTGAAGCTATCAAGTGTTCTTATTTGTCTTAGTTTCATGGGTAATCTGTTCCACATAAATGGACCAAGATATGAGAAAGATCTCTCTCCATATGATTTGTATGATTTTACAGGTGTCACAAGTAGGGTGTTATCGTTCGATGATCTTAGGTTTCTCCCTGGTTTATATATACTGATAAGTTCTTGTAGATAAAAAGGAGCAGTTTTATTTACACATTTGAAACACATGACGCAGATTTTAAATATTATTCGTTCTTTTACAGGGAGCCAATGCAGTTCTTTTAATAATGGAGTGACATGGTCTCGTTTTTTAGATCTTGTTATCAGTCTAGCGGCATTGTTTTGAATTACTTGTAAACGATTCAAGTATTTGTTGTTCAGACCTGCTAGGAGTGAGTTACAATAGTCTAATCTAGATAGGATAAGAGATGTTACCAGTGTTTTTGTGGTCTCTTCGCTTAAGTACTTTCGAACTAGGCCTATCCTTCTCAGCTGAAAATAAAGGGATTTGGACAGAGATCCTACAAACGAGCCCATTGATAAGTGGTGGTCAATATATACACCGAGATTCCTGACAACTTCTTTACTAGATGTCATATGCCCATATAAATCAAAGTTGACACTTTCCAGATCTTTATTTAATCGTGGATTTTTTATAAGAATGATGTCTGTCTTTTCTTCGTTTAGTTTCAATTTGTTTACTGTCATCCACTTTTTGATTTCATAAAAACATTGTTTAGTGATGGAAATCATGTTTGGTAGATCTTGAATGGTGCCATTAACATACATTTGGGAATCATCGGCATAAAAATGATAATTCAATCCATGATTTTGTAAAATGCTTGCTAAGGGCTGTGTATATAGTGTAAAGAGCACTGGTCCAAGAACGGACCCCTGTGGAACTCCATAATCGAGCCTGACCTGCTTTGAAAAGCTATTTTTAATTTGCACTGACTGAACTCTTTCTAGTAAATATGACTTAAACGTCTGTGTGTCTGTATCTCTCTCTCTCTCTCTCTCTCTCTCTCTCTCTCTCTCTCTCTCTCTCTCTCTCTCTCTCTCTCTCTCTTTGTGTGTACGAGTGTGTACGCGTGTGTGTGTATGTATGTGTGTGTGTGTGTGTGTGAGAGAGAGAGAGAGAGAAAGAGAGAGAGAGAAAGAGAGAGAGAGAGAGAGAGAGAGAGAGAGAGAGAGAGAGAGAGAGAGAGAGAGAGAGTATGTGTGTTCAGGCAGAGATACAGACAGACAGAGACAGAAAGTCAGTCAAAAACTGAAAGAGAGATGGAGACAGAGATCGAGGGTAGGCTTATCACTGATTGATTGTAAATGTCTGCAGCCAGCCAGACATTCTCAATAAATTTGACTTTTCCACTTTTGCGGACGCCTTTAAACTCTTTTTTTTTAGCGAATAGCTTAATTGTTTCTATTGGCAGTTCAAGGGTCCTTTTAACGGCCATAGCAACCTTCGTTCCATCTCATTATTCTATATGAAGGCTTTATTATAGTGCTTTCAGAAAACAGTTCTTGTCAACATAAATAAAACATGTAGAACAGTTTTATATTATTATACTAAGCATACCTGATTTCCAGCAACGTAACCTGTTCCAGTCTTTTTCAGAATCTGTTCGAATCCTCCAAAGTACAGACGTGTGGATTTATCCTGACAGTCTTTAAGACACTGGGCCTGTTGGTTTTATAAAAAATAAATACCATGTGACTGCTCTAACGAAACCCACAACTTGAGTACAATAATTCATTATCATTACCTAAGATCTGTCATGGACCTGTTTGCTCTCGCTTAAGCTCATGCTGGACCAACACGTTTTGTTTTCTTTCTGATACTTTACCAGAATTCGGGGAGAGTGTGAAATGGTGCGAGGAAGGCCATATTTATTCGGTGTATGTATTGTGTAATTGGGGGGGGGGGATTATACATTATACCAGTTTTCAGTTCGACTGACCGAATGATCCTATGAGGTTTATTCTTTCCTCTTTTGTGAAATCAGATATGGCGTCGTTTACTGAACACTTGACCCCATTGACGTTCGAAGTGCATTAACCCCAAACTTTGGTTGCCCTGAGCTGTCAGTCAGAGTGTGTGACCCAGAGGCTGTCCATGAAGTACAAGGCTGCTTTTTCGAGGTAAAAGTTGATGTACGTGCCTCTGGCAAATCTCAAAAAAAATATTATTGCTTTTTACGCCCCATTGACACAATTTAGATCATTTAGGAGGCTGGCTCCCAAACCTGCCTGTCAGGGCCAACCTGGGAAGAGAGGGATACAACATCCCAGCAGAAATAATAGACTTGCATTATGGTATCCAAGAATGTGCATTCTCGCGTTATTCCGGTTCACTACGGAGAGCACCATTTGACTCTATTTGGTGCCAAATGAAGGGTAAGAGAGGAGAGGTTGCGCACGCACTCAACCACAGCTAGACTGGTGTTTATTGCTCTTCATTTGAGCGCCCATTGTGTTTTTGTGGAGAGCAAAGAGCTGCGGTCATGACAATGCCCAGTCTAGGACAATAACTCAAGTCTAAGGTGAAGACCGTGTGAAACCTGGAAAAAAATCACAGAAATTGAAGTGTAGAAAAGTGAAAAGACATGGAATAACATCAAGAGGGTAGCCCAGGATAGAGAAAGGTGGAAAGTGTTTGTCCGTGGCCTATACCCTGGCGCAGGGAGAGAAAGGCAATGATGATGATGATGTTGGAGTAGAGCTTACCCTTTTCTCTTTATCTGGCTCTTTATACACCACTATCGATACTTCTATGAAGTCATGGATGAGGTTTAGAACCTGGTCTATCAATAGGCCGTCTCTGTTAGTCTTCCCGTAGAAACCTTTAAAGAAAAGCAAACAAAAATTGTATACACATTATTCGTCTTATGTCATGAGTGTGTGGCGTGTGGGTTATGCGGACTTCTTATAATATTATGTGACACAAAAATATTGATGCAAATCTTCTGTTAAAATGAAACAACAGGCGGGAATTGTTTATCTATTAATTTACCCATAACCATGCTAGTTTGGGAAATGCTGCCACATTTAGTTCTTTGTCTCTAGTAAACGTTTTTCTAGGATTTCCACCAACATATATTTGGCTCAAATCTAACAGTGATGGGCTTTGAATTCTGTGGCTTCTGAAATAAGCTTACTCTGTGAAAAAAGGCGCTAAACCTACATAATTTTTTGCCCATTACTTCTATTATTATCATTAAAAACAAATACACAAACAAACCAGGAACAACTAGAGGAAAGAAACAGAACGGGCAAACAAACGGAAAACTAACATTACAAACATCTGCGAATATTATAATATGTTACAAGAGACAATGAAATTAGAAAACTTGCACTCAGTTCTCTTACCAAACATAAAAATATTATAATTACACGTATTTATTTCTTACCAAATTCACGGGCAAAATATATAGCAATGGCCATGGACTGTGCATGTACCTCTCCGTCTATTTCCACCCATGGTGTTGTGCCAAAGGGAGCCTCTGGCGTATAGAATTTAAAAAGTACCGGTACAAGATACATGGTTTATTATTAGCATTATGAAGATTAGTTTTGCGAAGAAAATAGCAGAATCTTGGAAATTTATTTTGTGATGGAGACCAGTTAGATTAGTTTACTAAGAGTTTTACGGCGCTCGCAACTGCGCAATGTCATATGAGGGTGCGGTACACAAGTTGGTTGCAGTCGCTGTAACAGTTCATAGCACGGCTTGGCTTAGGTCAATGATCAGATTAAAATGTAAAAAAAAATTGTGATGAAATAACGATCTAAAAATGACAATTTCCTTAAAATTAAAACAACCTTATTTACAATTTACTGTAAAGGCCAATGGCTTTCCGAAAATAGAGAATTCTGCTAGGATCGACAACAGAGAACAGATCTTGCATTTAAAAAAAATTAAAATACCTCCCTCGGGTCTCTCCGAAGTCTGGGCATTCTGTTAAGATCTGATTAATGGTGAAATCTGTGTCGCACCCGGCACAGAACGCTTTCTCATCTCCCAGAAGGTGGTATTAAAATTTGTGTGTCAGGGAGGTGTGTCCGAAGCGTAATCGAGTAAAAATGACTTCGTCTCTTCTGGAGAGGCCAGAAGATTTTCGTGGACCCAGTTTAGACATGATGTTGTGGAGACCAGGGGCCGTTAACTATTATGCTTAAAGAATGCGAACGAGTTATGTGCTTCCAAATCCTAAGATGTGGCGATAAGTCTTCTTTTTTCAATTAAAAAAGAGCGCAATCGGATGAAAAAGGCCAAGACGCAAACCGAACGTATATTGGAGATGGTGTGCCGAAAGTTCCTTTTTACGAAGAGAGAGAGAGAGAGAGAGAGAGAGAGAGAGAGAGAGAGAGAGAGAGAGAGAGGGAGACAGACAGACAGACAGACAGAGAGAGAGAGAGAGAGAGAGAGAGAAATATAGATAGATAAAAATAGAGAGAGAGAGAGAGAGAGAGAGAGAGAGAGAGAGAGAGAGAGAGAGAGAGAGAGGGAGAGAGAGAAAAATATAGATAGATAAAAAAAGAGAGAGAGAGAGAGAGAGAGAGAGAGAGAGAGAGAGAGAGAGAAGGGGAGAGGGAGAAAAAGAGAGAGAGAAAGTGTGTGTGTGTGAGAGAGAGAGAGAGAGAGAAAGAGAGAAAGAGAGAGAGAAAGAGAGAGAGAGAGAGAGAGAGAGAGAGAGAGAGAGAGGGAGAGAGAGAGAGAGAGAGAGAGAGAAAGAGAGAGAAGGGTTCCCACAAATATTTTGAAAGAAGTTTGCACTCATTTCATGTAATATTGATACTTATTTCATTATTTTACAAATAACTCAAATGATGAGAATTCCATAAGGTTCTAATACATAATTTTTGAAGAAAATTGACCAAAAGCATCTAATTAAACAACAACAACAACAACAACAACAACAACAACAACAACAACAACAACAACAACAACAACAGCAACAGCAACCACACACACACACACACACACACACACACACACACACACACACACACACACACACACACACACACACACACACACACACACACACACACACACACACACACACACACACACACACACACACACACACACACATACACACAAACACACGCACAGTTCAACAATAACATTATCCATGGTACGACGTACTTTCTTTAAAAGACTTTGGCCAGTCTTCAAACGAAAATCTGATGTTCTCTATTTGTTTTCCTGCAACAGCAAACAGCATTCTAATCATTTCGGCACGTCCCATCATGTCGAAATAGTAGATTTTAACGTTAGGGCTGGACATGATGCTGGCTGATTGAAGGCTTTCCAAGAACAGTGGGCTAGATGGTGCCAACTGCAAATATAAATAAAAAGATGTCCAAGTTTTTAAGAATAAGAAACTGATTTACAACAGCTTGCTATGAGGCCTTAAGAGCCTCAGAATGTTTTGAAAACAACAGTGTAAAACGTTTCCCTTTTATTGGGTTCGGGGGTTCGAGCCTCAGCTCAGTCCGATGTTGTGTCCTTGGGAAAGACACTATACGGACTTCCCATTTGGCTCGGTCCTTTCGAAGATGGACGTTAAACTTGGAGGACCCGCCTCTTAAAGAACCTAATAGTGTTGATATGGGTGTTAAACCTAAGCCAATTCCCAATTTTCCCTTTTATTAGAACCTTATACCTGGGTGTAGCAATAACCTGTGAGAGTAACTGTAAGTTTGACGATACCACTCCTGAAAAGGATCACTGGCTCTTCATCTACCTCTCACTTGTTAAACTCTGCCAAGTCATGCTGGTCTATTTTTAAAAATCTTGTCTTTAGGTAAATAGAGGAAGCCTCTAAAGATTTTAATTTTTGCTACTCTGAAAACGTTAGCCTTGCAGACGTATTCCCCGAGGAGTGTGCACAACAAAACTGAATATAAAGAAGCAGTTGACTCTACCAGTCCTGTGTTTAAAGAGCCTAACATAAAGCTTCATAATATAATCACATTTTCACTTATTCTGATGAATTTTAAAAAACTTTTAGAGAGACTATATTCATCATCGATCACGCCTGTCTCTACAGGCGTCATGATTATCGGAGAACCACAAAATTTAATTGTTTACTGTGTGTGTCATCAGTATCTAAAATTTGTTTTGAAAAAGTTTCCTTTTTTTCCAGTCTCATACTTTCTTTCGCCTTATAGACTTCTTTCGTCAAAGAAAGTAAATGTGGTCCAAAAAAGGTCTGTGTTGACAAAAGTTTGAACTTTACTTTGATACAACATACAAACACCTGTGACTTATAAAGATTCATTTCTTTGGAAATAGATCAATTATATTAATTTAAAAAATCGTGCACATCCTAGAAAAAGCGCACATAACATGGTGATGCAGTTGTTGGGAATGAGCACCTTGAAAGCAGCACGATGTGAAAAGGAGCATCCGAACAGTTTTCCAAAATTCAATGATCTCAACACATCCACTTTGCAGAATGTTTTGCTGTGATAAAGATAATAATATTATAATATAATACACTGCATACACACACACACGCGCACGCGC
>NW_004797816.1:353935-356147 GCF_000002075.1 Aplysia californica
AGAGAGAGAGAGAGAGAGAGAGAGAGAGAGAGAGAGAGAGAGAGAGAGAGACAGACAGACAGACAGACAGACAGACAGACAGACAGACAGACAGACAGACAGACAGACAGACAGTCAGACAGATAGACAGACACAGAAAGAGAATGTGAGTGTGTGTGTGTGTGTGTGTGTGTGTGTGTGTGTGTGTGTGTGTGTGTGTGTGTGTGTGTGTGTGTGCGTGCACGCGCGCGTTTGTGAGTGAGTGTGTGTGTGTGTGTGTGTGTGTGTGTGTGTGTGTGTTTGCGTGTGTGTATGTCCATCTTATAGAGTACTGAGTGTCTGTTTGGCGCTCCCTATCTTTCTCCCTCCTGCCCTCACCTCTTCTTTCTCCCCCTTCTCTCCCTGTTCTTAAAATATGAGTGTTTCAGTGGCGGTGGGTGGACCATGATTTGGGTGGGGCTTAGGTTTCTTCCACTTCTTTACCACCAAAAAGCAAGCAATAATAACAAAACAGTTATGATTTTTCTGTACTCACGGCGAGCCACGGCATTTTGAGAACCATTCAAACGAGAAGAGTCACCTTTGTCTTCCATCTCTTTGTTCTGATTAAATTTAAGCTCTTCTGGGTGGTGGGGACGAAGCCGTTCCACCTCCAAATTTCTCTAATTAGTTTTTATCTGAAGAAAAAAGTTGCCTCAAAAGTGGTTTGATGTAATTAATAACTGTTAAATCTCAGCGGCACAAACACACAGCACTCCAAACACATACCGTCTATGAGGTGGGTTGGGTCGTGTTGTTGCGGAAAATAGAACGCGCCTAACAAAGGCCCGATGGGCGCTTAGGTATCTGTGTCACTGGGGGAAAGTGTGTCGTAAACTTTCACCCCATTGTCAAGGCTGGGAGAGTGTGAGCCCTCTGTGCAGTGTTATTTTAAAAAAAAGTCTTCCACCTTTTTACATGAAGAGTTTCATTACAGACGGGCGTGGGAACCGGCTTATTCTTTTTGAGCCCTAACGACATTTGATTGGCTGTTAGGTTACTATAGTTGTAAGCGGTGACAACAACGATTGGATAAACGGGCCACCAAGCTGATAACTGTGTGTTCATTGTGTGCGATCATAACGGTTTCAACTGCTTATTTCGTTATTTAAGAAACTTTCATTAACTAAGGGGTAGAGTTGGGGTGGGGACGGGGTGGGGGTGAGGGGCTCAAGCCCGTAAGCCCTTCACTACCCACCGCCACTGGAGTGCGCGCGTGTGTGTGTGTGTGTGTGTGTATGTGTGTGTGTGTCTGAGTGCGCGTGCGCGTAAGCTTCAAGGGTACTTAAACAAGCAGTCAAGTGCCCAATTAATCAGAAGGGTCACATACATGCACTTTACTTTGTGTCACTGATTATGCCAAAACTATCATTGCGTTACCGATACGTTTTCATCACATCATTTTTTGCTTAACCTAAACTAGTGCAGGTGTATTTTCGCCCTAATCGACATAATTTAGATAATTAAGGAGGCGGGCTTCTGATCCTGCCTGTCAGGGTCAACCCCGGCTGAGAGGGATACAACATCCCAGCAGGAAGACAGTGACAGACGATTAAAATTTGTCCCCGCTCGGGAATCGAACTTATGTCTCCAGAACTGACTGCTACACCATAGACGCCGCTGATATTTTCATGGTGTCGAAATGGACAATAAGAAACCGAGTCCTACAATACAAAGTACAAAGGGCACTGTTGAGAGCGGAGAAAGAGAGCGAGAGAGCGAGAGAGAGAGAGAGAGAGAGAGAGAGAGAGAGAGAGAGAGAGAGAAGAGAGAGAGAGAGAGAGAGAGAGAGAGAGAGAGAGAGAGAGAGAGAGAGAGAGAGAGAGAGAGAGAGAGAGAAAGGGGGGGGGGGATCTACCACATATACTCCCAAAACACACTCATGTTACACGTTTTAAGTTTGACATTTATTGGCCGGAGCCAGAATAAAAAAAGAGCAACTAACTTCCTGTGCGACAAGCCCAAAATACGTCAGCCGTGATATTTGCCAGCTACAATCGGGGCCACAGTATATCATTACTATCATTACTTCACCTACAGTTGACACTTGTCAGTTGACAGTTGCCAAAAGTGCCTTTACCTCTCTCTCCCTCCCCCTCCTTCTCCCCCACCTTGACAAAAACAAAAACAAAACGAAACACCCCCTCTCCTCCAATACACTTTTCCCTCAAAGGAAAGAAGGGGATATATATAT
>NW_004797816.1:356391-366391 GCF_000002075.1 Aplysia californica
TAGGGGGTGGAGATAGGAGTCAGGTAGATAGATAGATAATAAATAGCAAAAAAACTTTTTGTCATGGGGAGCAATTGGGAACTTTTGTTTTAAATGCACGCAGAAATCATTAAAATAAAAAGTGTAAACCTAATTGTGGAATGTTGCTGAAGTATAAGACCTTACTGGATACGGAAATGGGGGATTTGAGGGTAGAACTCCTCTCCAAGTGTGTTTTTGCTTTGATAGGTGTTTTATGGCGCTCTCAACTGCATAGGGTCATATGAGTAATATGAGCACGCTGGACACATTAACGTAAACATTTTCAGTTTGGTAGATATTTTGAATTTTGCCCCGGTGGCGGTTGAAGCCTACTCTTATCGATTTTAGGACCACCAAGGGATCTTTAACTTGGGCAACTTGCTCATGGGACCTCCGAGATTTTTCGCTCTTGTCCGAGAAGGCTAGGTGTAGATCTTCCCTACCATAAGATCAGGGGTCTTGCTGAAAGACAGCAGTAAGAAGGACGAAGGAGCCAAGGAGTAGCAGTAGAAAGGCTGCAGAAAGAGTCAGGAGCCCAGAGGAGGTGGCAAATAAGGTGAGAGGGTGGGGGCAGAAAGTGGAGGCGAAAGCAGAGACAAAAGCAAGACGATAGAACATTGCTAGGGAGCAGGAAAGGACGGGAAAGGAGAAAATTTCGGAGAAGAAATTTCTCCGTCGCTATCCAGAATCGAACCCCGGACCTATTGAATGAAAGGCGAACACCTAAAGCGCCATTTAGACGTACAGTTAGTTGATCGACGAACTGTAGGATATCGAGAGGATGGCCGGCATAATGTCAACTTCGCGTGGAAACTGAGGGTGAAACGAGCAATCCTCTCGATGTCCAAGGGTTCTCTGTCCAACCACCAGATATCTGACGACGCCAGATATTTGGCGGCCGGCGAACTGAAGGAGTTACGACGAGGGAACAGCTTCTTCGATGTTGCCCCAGGCGTAGTTGAAAATGCATTCCAAAAATTTGCGAAATATTCGTCAAATTAAAAAAAATGATAAGATTTTCGTGATAAGCGACCCAAAATTAGTAAAAAATTCACGCGGGGGACGCAATTTAATAGTGGATTACTAAGTTAAATTCTTTTTTGTGTGTTTTATTTAGTTTGGCCATTTTGTTGATGTTTTGATCTAGATATCTAGCTACAACAGTCCAAGGACGGATAAAAAACTGCACGTCTAAACAGAACTTCTCTCGTCGACAAACTGCAAGTTTACTTATGACCTAGATCGAGCGTCCGTCGGATATACTGTCAGTTTGTCGATCAACGAACTGTACGTCTAAATGGGGCTTTAGCCTCTAGGCCACAGGAGCCCCAATTTGTTGTTGTTAAAGGATTGTTGCATTTAATACCCCCCCCCCCCCCCCATAAACAACCCCTCTCAACCAACCATCCAAGAATGGCATGAGTGGAGATGTTCCGTCAGTTTAAATATATAGAGAGAATCAGAATTTAAAACTCCTAAACAAAACGACCACTACAGATCTAAAACGAACGTTTCGCACCCCTTTATATGCCACCAGGTTACAGAATTCAGTAGTCGAGTCCCATGAGACGTCTGTCCGCTGACAATGTCTTCGGCTAGGACTCCCCTGCACCTTAATGGTCCACTTTCTCAAGGTAGATTTTCGCCTATGACAGTATCATTTTCATGTTCGTGAGGCTGAAATGGATCAAAGGATGGCAACGCGTTCAAGGCTCCTCTGTCGTCTTGAAAAGCGTAAACATTTCCTCAGTGACATTTAGTTCAGTGCAAAGTCCATTTTCACCTTTAAGAATATGTCAACTCCACAAATATTGTCGACTAGGCACTCCACCCACCCTCTATCACATTTAGAAGACACTGTCTAAGGAAAAGTTAACAGTGTGTGCGGTTTTTAGCATTCATGGTTTGGCGGGTCCTTATGTTCGGCCATCATGAATGACGCTTCAAAAATGTTTGGAATCCAAAGGAGGACATGTAGAGCACTGGCTCTAAGAATTCTAAAATAACAACGTTAGTTTTTTAAATTCTATACGAGAAATTCAATACTGTTTAAATATTACAGGGATAAAAAAAATTAAATGTTAAAAAGACAAGTAAGGAAACGAATCGGTTCATAACTTTCCTTGTAAAATTTCTAATTGGTGCATTTTGCGTTTATAGGTGTTTTTCTTTTAGCCGTGTTTGTTTTTTAAAAAAAGTTTATCATTATGAAGTTTACTCCTAACAAATTCCCTTTGAATGAATAACGTCTGTTCCAAATTACAACACTCTGGAACAATTTTTGAGCGAGATATGCAGAAAAAAGCTGTGGTAAAAGTTTTTTTGATCACCCTATATCTTACGTTCCCATAATTATCAATATAATTTAGATCATTTAGGAGGCGGGCTTAGATCCAGACTGGCAGAGCCAACACGGACTGAGAGGGATACAACGTTCCAGCAGAAAGACCGATATAGTCGATAAAAATATGTACTCCACACAAGAGAATCAAACTCGGGTCTTCTGTATGTGACGGCAAAGCGCCTAACATCAACACCACAGACGCCAGTGTTCAGTACAATGCCAATTTGGTTTTTGCCTAAGTCATAAGTACAGCCAGTAAAATTGCCAGGGTTCTGAACCCCCCCCCCCCCCCCAAAAAAACATCACAGAGTCGAGCTGCATTTAGGAAGCGTATCTCAGTCCAAGAAATACATTGTATTTTAGGAAATTAATTCAGAAGAGGCACTCTTCCATACTCCAATTAAGATCAAATAATATCACACAAAGAATGCAGCAGCGACAGCAGCAGCAACAACAACAACAACAAAAAAGAGATCCCCTCCCTCCTAAAAAAAAAAGTAATTTGTTAAATGCATTTTCTCCTGAATATTTCTAGTAATGTGGTCACAAGTTAAACAGGGAACTCGGAAACATGTCTTTCGAAAAGCATCTTTATTTTCTTCAGTTATTTATTTGCTTGCAATGAACATTATTCATTTTATTTACACAAATAGGTTCTATATGTACAGGTAATAAAAACGAAATGAAAACTTACACTTTATAGCCACAACATCCTCATGCTGTACCCATATGGTCGCTTTTAAAGACAAGCGGGCTAACCCAGATTTCGTGGGTTTCCTGAAATCTTGACCTACACCAAAAGTGGGCATTGCCCTACCTATAGGAGAAGTTTGGTTTCATTGGTGTGAATATTTGGTTTGTTTTGAGAAAACTCTGCTTGTTTTTTTTAATGAAACTGAGCAAGGGGCAAAAAGTTTGCTTTCGATTTCTCAGAACAGTATTTGTCGGGACTGCCCACTTGTCCTTAAAAGCGACCGTATGTTCTACCCACGCCCAATATTGCTTGAGTTCGGTGATTGAAACAGCCTCAGAATTTCCAACATGGTCAAGCTTCTTAATGCTTTCTAACACAATACCAACTATACTGATACCAGTGACTAGTTATTAATGCCAGAGAAGTTATGGTGTGACTTCACTTTGATCGATGACAAAGGCTTTTGACCTTTGGTCAGTACTATTTACTGAAAGAAAATACAATATTAAATAATAATAGATAACATTTGTACAGATCAAATTCCCGCGCAACAGTATGCTCTGAGCGCTTTACAATATATTAATACCCCAGAAGGCCGGTTGGCATTCTAAAACAGTCTCAACTTCCTTGCAAGCAAACAGTGCAAGCTGCCATTCATGGGCGCTAAAACACTAATACTAATATACTGGCAAGGTCTTTCGCTGTCTATGGCCAGGTACCCATTCACATTTGAGTGAAGTTAGACAAATTCGCGTAAAGTGCCTTTCCCAAGGACATAACGTCGAGCCTGAGGTTCGGACCTCCCAAACCCGCAACCTCACGATTCCGATTCCGGTAGCCTTATCACAAGAACATAATAATAATAATAATAATAATAATAATAATAATAATAATAATAATAATAATAATAATGAAGATCATTTCTATAGCGCCCACTCCCGTGTAAACACAGCTCTAGGCGCTTTACATAAATGCATGTAAGAAAAATATTCATGCACGCGACACACACACACACACTCACACACACACACTCATATACACACAAACACACACACATATACATACACACACACACACACAAACACACGCATACACACTCACGAACACATAACACGCACACATGTATGCCAAACACACACAAACACACTCACACACACACACACACACACACACACACACACACACACGTACACACACACACACACACACACACACACACACACACACACACATCTACTTGCTTATCACACGCACACGATTACACATCGTCACGAAATGAGAATAAAATAATATATACACTGCAATTCACAAAATACATAAATGGATACATAGACATTTACATAACATTGTACTGAACATGAATCTACTGACTTAAAAAGGATGTCATTAATTTTTTAAATTTAGACTCAGATGTTGTATGTCTCAAGGGTTGGGGAAGAGAGTTCCAAACTGACGGAGCAAGGTGGGCGAAAAATCGACTCCACAAAGAAAACAAAATAAACACATCCAAAAGCACCAACTGACATATGCATTGTAGCAGAAAAGACAGAGGGTTAATAATACTAAACCTGTCAATGAAACGAAAAGAAACAGTGATAGGCTGTTTATTTATGATTGACCTGTTTACGTTAAAACATATTAAGAAACACGACGGTTTTGCTACGATTTAGGTATAAAAAAACCGGGCAGCAAAGCATTGGCAAATCTAGTTGAAAAGGTCAAATTCCCACTATTTTCTCTTTTCTTGTTTGCTTCAGGGACCTTTCTCGAAAAGGTCAATCAAACTAACGGCGTGCAATAATACTGAGAAATAAGTCCTAGAACGGAAGTGAAGGAGACAGCATAGAAATCATGATGAGTACCAAATGGTCAATGGGTGAACAAAACGTTTTGTTTGGTTTTTACACGACCGTGGTTGGTCGTGGAAGGGGGTCACCGCCTCATGCGGGGGTCAGTTGACCCCTTAGCTCCCAGCGCCCTCTAAACGAGTAGATCGCCCCATTCCTTTTCGCTGCTGTAGGGTCGGGTTGCCATATACGCCTTAATTTTCTCATTCGCAGCTACCTTTTCCAACAAGGCTTTGCACAACGGGAATTCGTCAATTGGTCCCAGGAAGGGCTTCATCCAACCAGTGACAACGTCATAGATAGCGATGTCAGCCAGACTGATCTGTGGACGGAATGGCAGTGAAGAATGCTGGGATAGAGAAAGGAGTTTTTATTTTAGTTAGGCTTTTACGGTACATGCAACGGAAATAGGTCATATAAGTGCCTAAGATTGAAAATGTTACTTGAGAGCTAAAAAAATAATTGGGTGTTTTTGCGTCCCCATCGACATCATTTAGATGGCACACTTCCGACCGTGACTTTCAGGGCCAATCTGGGCTGAGAGGGATACACAATCCCAACAGAAAGACCGATATACTCGATAAAAGTTTTCTCCTCTCTCGGGAATCGAACTCGGTTCTCCTGCATGCGACAGCAGAGCGCCTAACCGCTACACCACAAACTCAGGCTTACAAAAGACAAAGAATGAGATGTAAGAACGATACATATTTGATAGAAACGAAGGAGCAACCCGCACTAGAGCACCCGACAACCACCCACATAGAGAAAGGAAAGGCATTGGCTATTCAAGCAAAGACGAAAAAATGCGTGTGCATGTAGGTGTGTGGGCACATATATAATGAACTAGCTGCCCCCCCCCCCCCCCCCCTTTTCGTTGAAAGGAATGATCGGTGCATTAACATCAACTGAAAGTCATTGACCTGCTATATTATTTACACTCAACTGGCATGGAGCAATACATCTTGAGAGAAAAGTGACACATGCGTTTCCAAGTTGCCAAATATATACTAGATGTATAGATTGATTCTCTATTCCGCTTTCGTGGTTGTGCACTCAAGAATTTCAAACGTGTGAAACAGTGCGCACGGCTAGTGAATGGAAACCTCACTTGTTTACAATGGCGTCTTAAAAGACGAACATTCCAAAGATTAGATCTAAACGAAACTAATGAAAAACTGAAAATTAAACTACAGTGATTCAGGCTCGTCAATGAAACCCTGCACCCTTTAAATGATTCTGAACCACCATTAATTTGGTTAAATTTGAAAGCTAAGTGGTTCGGAAATCTTAGGCGACCAAAGTGACGGACTTTCACAAATATAATGTGTATAGATGACAATATTGTAAGTTCACAGTTGTGTGTCTGTATCTCTGTCTCTGTCTCTGTGTGTCTGTGTGTTTGTCTGTGTGTCTGTCTGTGTGTCTGTCTGTGTGTCTGTCTGTGTGTCTGTCTGTGTGTCTGTCTGTGTGTCTGTCTGTGTGTCTGTGTGTCTGTCTGTGTGTCTGTCTGTCTGTCTGTCTGTCTGTCTGTCTGTCTGTCTGTCTCTCTCTCTGTCTCTGTCTCTCTCTCTGTCTCTCTCTCTCTCTCTCTGTGAGTGTGTGTGTGTGTGTGTGTGTGTGTGTGTGTGTGTGTGTTTGTGTGTGTGCGTCTCAGAGAGAGAGAGAGAGAGAGAGAGAGAGAGAGAGAGAGAGAGAGAGAGAGAGTATGTATGTGTAGACAGAGAGACAGACAGAGACAGAAAGTCAGGCAGAAACTGAAAGAGAGATGGAGACAGAGAGGTCGAGGGTAGGCTTATCACTGATTGATTGTAAATGTCTTCAGCCAGCCAGACATTCTCAATAAATTTGACTTATCCACTTTTGCGGACTCCTTTAAACCCCTTTTAGCGAATAGCTTAATTGTTTCTATTGGCAGTTTAAGGGTCCTTTAAACGGCAATAGCAACCTTCGCTCAATCTCATTATTCTTTATGTAGGCTTTATTATAGATCTAGTGCTTTCAGAAAACAGTTTTTGTCAACATAAAGAAAACATGTAGAACAGTTTTATATTATTATACTAAGCATACCTGATTTCCAGCAACGTAACCTGTTCCAGTCTTTTTCAGAATCTGTTCGAATCCTCCAAAGTACAGACGTGTGGATTTATTCTGACAGTCTTTAAGACGCTGGGCCTGTTGGTTTTATAAAAAAATAAATATCATGTGACTGCTCTAACGAAACCCACAACTTGAGTACAATAATTCATTATCATTACCTAAGATCTGTCATGGACCTGTTTGCTCTCGCTTAAGCTCATGCTGGACCAACACGTTTTGTTTTCTTTCTGATACTTTACCAGAATTCGGGGAGAGTGTGAAATGGTGCCGAGGAAGGCCATATTTATTCGGTGTATGTATTATGTATTGGGGGGGGGGGGGGGGGGTATACATTTTACCAGTTTTCAGTTCGACTGACCGAATGATCCTATGAGGTTTATTCTTTCCTCTTTTGTGAAATTAGATATGGCGTCGTTTACTGAACACTTGACCCCATTGATGTTCGAAGTACATTAACCCCAAACTTTGGTTGCCCTGAGCAGTCAGTCAGTGTGTGTGACCCTGGGGCTGCCCATGAAGTACACGGCTGCTTTTTCGAGGTAAAAGTTGATGTACGTGCCTCAGGCAAATATAATGTTTAAAAAAAAAAAGTGTTTTTTAAGCCTCCATTGACATAATTTAGATCATTTTCATTTAAGAGGCTGGCTCCCAAACCTGCCTATCAGGGCCAACCTGGGTTGAGAGGGATACAACATCATAGCAGAAGAAATAGACTTGCATTAAGGTATCCAAGAATGTGCATTATCGCGTTATTCCGGTTCACTACGGAGAACACCATTTGATTCTATTTGGAACCAAATGAAGTGCATGGGAGGAAAGGTTGCACTCACACTCTACCACAGCAAGACTGGTGTTTATTGCTCTTCATTTGGGCGCCCATGGTGCGCATCAGCGCGGCGGAAGTTTTTGTGGAGCGCAAACAGCGGCGGTCATAACAGTGCCCAGTCTAGGACAATAATTTACAAAAATGGTGAAATGGTATAGGTTGAATACCCCTATCAAGACTATTAGGTTAAGAGGCAGGACCTCCGAGTTTGATGTTCATCTCAAAATAATTCAAGTCTAGGGCGAAGACCGTGTGGAACCTGGAGAAGAATCACAGACATTGATGTACAGAAAAGTGGGAAAACATGGAATAACATCAAGAGGGTAGCCCAGGTTAGAGAAAGGTGCAAAGTGTTTGTCCGTGGCCTATACCCTGGTGTAGGGATAAAAAGGAAATGATGATGATGTTGGAGTAGAGCTTACCTTTTTCTCTTTATCTGGCTCATCATACACCACTATCGATACTTCTATGAAGTCATGGATGAGGTTTAGAACCTGGTCTATCAATAGGCCGTCTCTGTTAGTCTTCCCGTAGAAACCTTTAAAAAAAAGCAAACAAAAATTGTATACAAATTATTCGTCTTATGCCATGAGTGTGTGGCGTGTGGGTTATGCAGACTTCTTATAATATTATGTGACACAAAAATATTGATGCAAATCTTCTGTTAAAATGAAACAACAGGCGTGAATTGTTTATCTATTAATTTGCCCACAACCATGCTAGTTTGGGAAATTTGCCACATTTAGTTCTTTGTCTCTCTGACTTTTGTTTCAAAGTCGCGAGGGCATTGTTTTGGTGGATTCAGGTCACGTGTGTTACACCCATCCACTATGCGCAGTATAATTAGAGAGTTCTCTCAGGTGGATCATGCTGGGCTATGGTGAGGATGACCTAAGTTCAAATCCCAGATGGGAGGGGTGGGTGGGGGGTGGGGGGGGGTCTTAAAACGAGTTTCTGGAGATGGTTTTCTTGGATTTCCACCAACATATATTTGGCTCAAATCCAACAGTGATGGGCTTTGAATGCTGTGACTTCTGAAATAAGCTTATACTGTGAAAAAAGGCGTTAAACCTACAGAATTGTTTGCTCATTACTTCTAATATTATTATTAAAAACAAATAAACAAACAAACCAGGAACAACTAGAGGAAAGAAACAGAACGGGCAAATAAACCGAAAAACTAACATTACAAACAAATGCAAATATTATAATATGTTACTAGAGACGACGAAATTAGAAAACTTGCACTCAGTTCTCTTACCAAACATAATAATATTATAATTACACGTATTTATTTCTTACCAAATTCCCTGGCAAAATATGTAGCAATGGCCATGGACTGTGCATGAACTTCTCCGTCTATTTCCACCCATGGTGCTGTGCCAAAGGGAGCCTCTGGCGTATAGAATTTAAAAAGTACCGGTACAAGATATTTGTTTTATTTATAGCATTATGAAGATTTGTTTTGTGAAGGAAAAAGCAGAATCTTGGAACATAAATTTGTGATGGAGACCATGTAGATTAGTTTAGTAAGAGTTTTACGGCGCTCGCAACTGCGCAATGTCATATGAGCGTGCGGTACACAAGTTGGTTGCAATCGCTGTGACAGTTCATAGCACGGCTTGGCTTAGGTCAATGATCAGATTTAAATGTTTAAAAAATTGTGATAAAATAACGATCTAAAAATGACAATTTCCTTAAAATTAAAACAACAGTATTTACAATTTACTGTAAATACCAATGGCTTTTTATAAAATAGAGAATTCTACTGGGATCAAAAACAAGGAACATATCTTGTATTTTAAAAAAAATAATTAATACTTCCCTTGGGTCTCTCTGAAGTCTGGACATTCTGTTAAGATGTGTCTAATGGTGAAATCTGTGTCGCATCCGACACAGAACGGTTTCTCATCTCCCAGAAGGAGGTATTAAAACTTGTGTGTCAGGGAGGTGTGTCCGATGCGTAATCGAGAAAAAATGACTGGAGAGGCCAGAAGATTTTCGAGGACCCAGTTTGGGCATGATGTTGAGGAGACCAGGGGCCGTTAACTATTATGCTTAAAAAATTCAAACGTGTTCTGTGCTTCCAAATCCTAAGATGTGGCGTTGAATCTTCTTTTTTTCATTAAAAAAAGGGCTCGATCGGAGGAAAAAGGCGAAGACATAAACAG
>NW_004797816.1:368891-370183 GCF_000002075.1 Aplysia californica
AGAGGAATGAGTTATACCTTATGTTACACCTTCAGCCTCCCTTAATTCCTAAACAAAGTAGATTTTTAAATCAGAGCACTGAAAAAGATGATATACTTTTTAAAAATTCATTTGGCTCTCGTAGATTTAACCCTCTAGTGCCCAGGTATAGAAATCATTGACAGAAAAATTTCATTTTCCCAGAACATGTTCAAAAGGAAGTACAATAACCAAATTTGAAAGTTTGTTTCATCTAAAACTTGTATTTAAAAAGTTACAGACCGTGCCATATATGGCACATTGGGCATTTGGGTATTATGTGCCAGATATATTACACCGGGTAGCGTTGAACAAATGTATCATGTTTTTCTTGGGTGGAATTCTTCAAAACAGTTTCGCTCCTTGTTCAGACAGAGATGAACCATACACTTCCTTACACATGATGTAGGTCTTTGAGTCACATCTGGGGCGTTTGCATCATTGCCGGTCGGCATGGAGAGGAAGACGATCCATGCGATCGAGCTGTGAGTCAACAGTTGGGGACTTCTCTTGAGTGCTAGAGTGTGAGAGAAACTGAGGACTCCCAGCTACAGATCGTCCTGGCAACCTTTCGACGGTAACCTGACTGTCAGCAATCGACTGATGGAAGTCACATAGCTTGACTGGGGACTGCTGAAGCATCCTGCAGTGACGACGATATCTCAGTCAACTGATGACTACCACCATGTTGATTGTGTCGTAAAACAAATAAATGTACCAATTTCGAGTCTTGACTTTTGCTTTGCAGAGAGCGGTGAGACAATCAAGTAAATCTACCCCTCCCATGTGTTTGTTGTACGTGCGAATTACAGTAGGGCAATTCACTGCAGTTTTTCCCTTCAGTTTTTTTACCCACCCGGTAACATTCTCAACAGATTCTGGTCCAACATATGACGAAATGACATCCACTTTCTTGTTGTCGTACCACCGAACGACGACAATATTGGAGTCAGAATCCACTAGACTCTGCCTTCAACCTTTCAAGAGGTTTTCATGGACGGTTCCCACCTATTGCAGTCCTTTCTCCTTCAACTGTTTCACCATGTTTACGCTCGAAAAGTGGTTGTCGGCAAACATTTTGTAATTCTTTCCATCCTCCAAGTTCTTCACCATGTCCATGACAACATCACCTCCCATGCCTAGCTCAGATCTAAGAGTATGAACTCCATTTGAATCTTGATACACATCAAAGTCTTGCAGAGTGCCTTCACTTCCGCAACAAGCCCACAACTTGAAACCTCATTTGAGGGGTATTTTCCAAATGCATTGTTTCA
>NW_004797816.1:370982-373274 GCF_000002075.1 Aplysia californica
TGTGTGTGTGTGTGTGTGTGTGTGTGCGCGTGCGCGTGTGTGTGTAAGTGCAATGACTGCACTAGAGAGAGAGAGAGATCAGCACTTGTATAACATATAAATACACCTTTTCAAACACGCGAACAGTCACACACACCCACATTGCAGCAAACATGAATTTAAAAGAGCTCGAGTGAAATAGAAGAGTGTCTTTGAGAATATAATAATTGATGTATTCAAAGAAGCATGAACTGGAACGGCACACACACACACACACACACACACACACACACACACACACACACACACACACATACGCACATACACATACACACACACACACACACACAGGCACACATATACGCGCGCGCAGCATACAGTGCAAGCTCCGGAATTCACTAACAAAGTGACAAAAATGTTTCCGCTGATACAGGGATCAGTTCGGTCAATTATTTACTAGTTTATGGGTGCGTTTGCTGCCGCGTTTCAATAAATGATAATGCAATAGACTAAGAACGTAAGAGAAAAAAAAGAAGAACGTAATAATGCATAGCTAGCAGTCCGCCAATATAATACCCAAAAGCTCTAAAGCAAAGATGAAGTGCAAAGTATATATTAGGAAAAAAAAGAAGTTTTAAATTTCAAAATATGACAAAACAGATTAACATAGAGATCTGTGTATGCTGCGCTCTGGGTTCAGTACATTGAAATCTTTTCACTGATATTCTTACCAAGTATAAGAAATAAAATCAAAATTATTTTCGTAGATTTCATATCACATATGGTTAATTGAAAATTTTTTTTTTTTTAATTCTGTTAACTCAGAAATAACCCACTGAATTATCCCACTCCTAGCAGTTTTTTTTTCTTCTGGAAGAGCAACAAAGTACAAGAAGCTGTTCTTATCGAACAGATGGTGAACCTCATCCCGGACTTCATAAAAGTATCGGTTTTGATTGATGAAGGGCAGGACCGAAAGAAACAGGTTGGTGTTTATCTTAAATCAATCACTCAACTGAATCTTTTGCATTTAAAAAAAATGGCTTTAGTAAGCGTTCTATGACACTTGCAACACAATTACTGTAGGTCATATTAGTGTCGAAGATTAGAGGTGTACCTAGACAGTAACAATCACAAAAAGGAGGAGAGATAAGGATAATGCATCTGTGATAGGAAAGAAAGAGCAGACCTCACAGAACACCCGCGAACCACACCACAATAATATTATTTTTCCTCGGAGTTATTGAGACCATAAATGCAAAGACCTGGGTGGCTTTCTCCTGACTTTCTCTGTCCGAAAGGGTCCATGAGCGCCCAAAATCAATCATGCTCTCGTCTCATCATGATCGGTAGTAACCCCAAAGATTCTCTGTCTGGTAGAGAATCTTTGGTTACCCCACATTCTATTTTAATCTATACCCCTATTTCTTCCTCCACCCACTCTCTTTTCTTTCTTAAGGAAGGTCGTTCATCTCTCTCTCCCCCCCCCCGCGTGCGTGTGTGGTTCAAGCGGTCAACTGCCCAACTTATCAGAAGGGTCACATTCATGCGCTTTACTGAGTCATCACTGATTATGCCAAAACTATCATTGTGTTACTTATAAGTTTTCATCACATCATTTTTTCTTAACCTTCGCCTTCATCGACATAATTTAGATAATTAAGGAGGCGGGCATCTGATCCTGCTTGTCAGGCTCAACCCCGGCTGAGAGGGATACAACATCCCAGCAGGAAGACAGTGACAGTCGATTAGAATTTGTCCCCGCTGGGGAATCGAACTTATGTCTCCAGACCTGACTGCTACACCATAGATGCCGCTGATATTTTCATGGTGTCGAAATGGACAATAAGAAACCGAGTCCTACAATACAAAGTACAAAGTGCACTGTTGAGAACGGAGAAAGAGAGCAAGAGAGCGAGATAGATAGATAGATAGATAGATAGATAGATAGATAGATAGATAGATGGATAGATAGATAGATAAATAGATAGAGAGAGAGAGAGAGAGAGAGAGAGAGAGAGAGAGAGAGAGAGAGCGCGAGAGAGTAAAGACGAGGGTTCAAGAGAGGACAAATTTGCAAAATAACAAGGACAACGTACCTCGTATCCTCGACTATCAATACCATTATTTCCCCCTTAAAATGTAGGTACTCTTTACGCCGCCGTCTACCCAATTAAGACGTTTCGGAGGCTGCCTTCGATCCTGCCTGCCAAGGTCAACCCAGTTTGAAAAGGATGTACCATTCCAGCAGTGGCTGGGCGCCATTGGTGCAATTGGTGCAAGAGCACCACCTAACCATGGCCTTCAAACCGC
>NW_004797816.1:373374-381994 GCF_000002075.1 Aplysia californica
GGGGAATGAAGATGTTGAAATTTTACATGCCTTCTGTATTAGTCGATTTAATTTTTCTCTATCTTGTTGTCTTGTGTTCCCGGCCTATGCTGTTAGAAACACACATACAGCATGGGAAGCAAATTGTCAAATGAATTCGAGATTGGGAAGGAAGGTAAGGACCAAATTTAAGAAGGTTTACTAACTTTTGTGCTAAAGCACACTACAGGCGTCTACTTTTTAATATTAAAATCTATATAAGTATACTTTTCAATCCAAATAATCTACTATAATGCTCTTAAGTGAGATTACATCTTGTTTGTAGTTGTCTTTTGCAACATAAATGTTCCCTATGTATTGGCTGAATCTAAAGGGCGGACATGATCAGCTCTATGTCATGATTATAAGAAAAGCTAATCTAGAACGATCGTGGAGGCCCAATGCGCCTTTGTGAAGCTTGAGACAATCCATGACACAAGAATCTATTGTGAACTATGAAAGACGAAAAATGTGAATTTATCTACAAACTTGACTGATATGTGAACTAAGAACTCTTAGCTTTATGGAACTGAGGAATGCTTAACGACAAAGTCAAGGTCTCCTTTCCCTTAATGCTCGCGTATTCCGACAGCAAACAGTATTCTGGTGTTGCTTTTCTTGTGCCAAACTTTCACACGGGACATCAGGGATTTTTGTCCGTATCCGAGAAGGCTAGATCTATGTGTTCGATCTTATTTACCCTAACATTAAGAGTGTGGCTGAAAGACAGCAGTAAGAAGCCAGGACTAGCTGTAGAAAGAGTCAGGAGTAAGGGATAGAGGAGCACAGTGGGGGTTGGGGGTGGGGGAGGGGTGGTGAGAGAATGGAGAGAAAAGCAGATGACAGAACCGTAATAGAAAACAGAGGACACAGGAAACATTTTTAGATAACATATTCCGTCTTTGGAAAGTTTCGACCCAGTGTCCTTTTGATTGAAAGGCGAACACAGTAGGCATACCTTTGGCCCGCGATAGACTACGAGAACCCATAGAGCTGTCTTATATAAAAGACTCTTCAAAACACAAAACCCCAAACAAACAAACAAACAACACGACAAAAACAAAACAAAACACACCAAGATGGTAATAGGAGAGCGCCATTGGTGTGCCCTACTTCTGTTCTCTAAATCTGTATGTTTCTGTCTGTCAGTCTAGCTCTTTAGCAGCACTTAATGACTGTTATCATGTCAATTGCTTCTCTTTACTCACAATAAGAATACAAGTAACAACAACAACAACAACAACAACAACAAAATACAATACAGAATGATTAGGAAACATATATGTCAAAACGTTACAATTATACAAAGAAACAGGCAAATGTTTTCTTTGTCAACTCAGTAGCATTGACCTTTTATAAGACAAATCATCTGGTTTGTTTGCTACTTTCTTTATCCTGGCTGAATAGAGCGACATTCCATTTCCTTTCAGTTCCAGGAAGAGGAGGAGGAGGTGGAGGAGTTGATGGAGGAACGGGAGAAGATAAAGACAACGAAGAAGAAAAAAGGGGACTAAGAGCAGGAGGAGACGGAGGAGGAGGAAGAGTGATATGGAAGAACATGAGAAGAAAAAGACTACTTAGAAGAAAAAAGAGGGGGGGGGGATAGGAGGAGGAGAAAAAAAAAACTAACAAGAAGAAAAGAGACAAGGGGAGAGGAGGAGGGGGATGAAGAGGAGGAGGAGGAGGAGGAATAGGATGAGGATAAGGAGGAGGACAGCAACAATACCACCAGAGTCACTATAAAAAAGAAACAACAAGCACTCTAGCACTAACATAGATAACGGCGAACAGCAAGGTAGCAGCTGCAGCTGTAGCAGGAGGAGTACCTATACCAACACCATCAATGCCACCATCATCCCCTCCAACAACAATGACACCACCACCAACAACAACAGTAACAAAAACAACAACAACAGCAACAACAACTGAGTATGTGATACGCTTGCTGGTTATAAACTCTAATTTCCTGCCGTTAACAACAACATTATTTATGCGTAGTCGCATTTGGTCGAGGGATGGTGATGTTCCCACTAGTGCCAGGCATAGTGATTGACTGTCGGTGAAGATAGCGACCGAGTTGGATGCATCGCACTCTTTGTCAATCCAGTCAATGGCCAACATCGGACCCAACCTGTCCATTGTGCAGCGAGGAACCCCAAGATTTGGAGCACTGGCTGCAGAGATGTCCCCCCACGGAGGCCCGGCGGTGGCATCTCTTCGGGGAGGATTCAGGGAGGTTGGACTGCCTCACCCGCTACCCAAGGGAGGCGGTGGCCCTGGCGAAGAGCACGCTCTTCGGGGCTCCAAACATTTCGAAGGGATAGGCTACCACAGACACACACACACACAACAACAAAAACTACAACACCACCACCACCACCAACATCAACAATGGCAACTGGAGTATGCATTATGATTGCTGGTAAAAAATTCTAATCTACTGCTTTCAATTTGTATCTTTGTGTTTTACGATGTTATTGAGTATGTTTTTCTTCAACTCAGACACAGAACTTAGAGAAGCAACGAAGTCCTGAACTCATTCGTATTGGCTGCTGGCGCAGCGGCTTTATTTGTATAAAGAAAATGTACAAGAATATCTCACATCATACATGCAAACATATTTTCAGCCTGTTGTATCAGTGTTTTAGAAGATCAGAAATCAATGATTTGTAAAATTTGACCAGCTAAAAATGTCCATTTACAGGATCTCTCTCTCCCTCTCTTTTTGCCCCTGTCTCACTCAAACTCTCTCTCTCATTCCCTCTCTCTTTCTCTCTCCCCCCTCTCTTCCTTTCTCTCTCTCATTCTCTTTCTACTCCCTACTTCCTACCCCCTCTCTCTCTATCTCTCTCTCACTTAACCAGCAAAATGTTGGTCACAGATAATTCTGAAGGGTAGGCTAAGCTTGCTGATAGTGGCATTATACTATTCGTTTTTCGCTTTTACCTGCTGGAGATCACTCATTGTCACCACTAGTTACAGGAGTAACCATGCCTCCACTTGCTTCTCTTTGATACAAAAGATAACACGTGTAAACCACCATTGCTCACAATTCTCATTGACATAAATGCCCGGGGTTGTTTTTTTTCACTACAGGCTTTCTTTCCTGAGTACGGCTCTGACAAACAGCTTCCTTACAGTTAGCAATAAAGTGAAGAATACATGTTGTGTTAAATCCTAAACAGTGCACACTAAAATCAAGAACTGATGCTGGAATTATAATAATTTAAGAATGGCTCTGGGTTTTCAGCCAACCCTGACCGGTCGGGCTGCCATATACTCTTTGATTTTGTCGTTAGCTCCAACTTTGTCCCTCAGGGCTTTGCACAATGGATAGTCGTCAACTGGTCCTAGAAAGCTCTTCATCCAACCGGTGTAGACGTCATAGAGGGCGATATCAGCCAGGCTCAACTGGAAATGCAAAACAGTACACAATGTTGACACTGGAAGAGGCCGTTCACGGCACAGGTTTGAGGGATAATATCATGTTTGACTACATCATGTTTTTGTTTTCATGTAGGTGTTTTTACATAGACAGAATGTAAATCATTAATACAAAGTAGGATTTCTCTTTTTTACTTCAAAGAAAACCGCAGTCACAAACTGGGGACATATTTAAAACAGGCACAAAAGGAAAGAACAGTAGCCTTCCACATTAGCCTGAGAAAGAGAGGCAGCAGTTCACCAATTGCTTTTTTTTTTGGGGGGGGGATACATAACTGTCTTCCCTTTTGCAGTTTTCCAGTAGGAAACATCACAACGAAATTACCTCTGGTTGGTGGGTACAATGCTCTGAGATGTCCCTGCTCGAATCCACAGCAGAAGCAAGAGCAAACTTGTGCAAATCACAAATACTGTTCAGATATTATAAGAAAAATGAGCCATTTTACCTGATTTCCGACAACATAACCCGTTCCAGTGGTTTTTAGAATTTTCTCGAAGAATCCAAAGTAGCGAGGCGTAGCCTTTTCCTTGCAGTCTTTAAGCATCTCTGCCTGCAAGTGATAAACAAAAACTCAATGGAAACTCTCCAACTAGCTACCGATCTATTCTACACAACAACAACGACACCACCACCAACAACAACAGTAACAACAACAACCAAGAGAGAGGAGAGAGAGAGAGAGAGAGAGAGAGAGAGAGAGAGAGAGAGAGAGAGAGAGAAGGGATGAAGGAAGGATGACCCTTCTTATAAGAGAAAAAAGTAGGGGCAGGAAGAAATAGGGGTAAGGATTAAAATAGAATGTGGGGTAACTACCGACTACGATGGAGCGAGAGCAGGATTGAGTTAGGGCAGTCATGGAAGCTTTCGGGCAAGAGAAAGTCAGGAGAAAGCCCTGTCAGTGTCAGGCCATCGTCTTTGCAGTCTCAATAACTCAGATGCGAAAGAATTGATGGTGGTTCGCTCCTTCTTTTCTATCAAACATCTTTCATCTTTATCTCTCCTTCTTCTTTTTTGGGTTTTTTTTGTAACACCTCTTATCTTCGGCCCTAATATGACCTAATAGTGATACAAGTACAGTAAAACGTTCACTGAGTGAAGCAAAACGAACAAAAAAACCCCCAAATATTAATGGCAAAAGAGTCGATTGAGTGATTGATTTGAGATAAGCACCAACCTTTTTCTTTTGGTCCTGCTCTTCATCAATCAAAACCGTTACTTGTATGAAGTCCTGAATGAGGTTCACCATCTGTTCGACAAGAAGAGCTTCTTTGTTGTTCTTCCCAAAAAAACCTGCAGGAAGGGGGATAATTCAGTGGGTTATTTTCATGTTAAGAACACAAATCTTTATTTTTTTCTTTTTCAATAAATTTATGAAAACGCGTTGAATAATGAGCATGTGTGATATGGAATCCGCGAGAGTAATTTTCCTTTTATTTCTTACAGTTTGTAAGAATATTGGTGAAACTGTTTCAATATATTGAAATCAGAGCACAACATACACATATTTATATACTGTTTTGTATTATTTCAAAATCTAAAACTTTTTTTTCTTCCTCAAACGTATTTGCACCTGGTATTTCCTTTAGAGCTTTGGGGTATTATATTGGTGGACTGCTAGCTATGTATTATTATGTTCCTCTTTCTGTCTCTCTCACGGGTCTTAGTCTATTGCGTTATCATTAATTGAAAGGCGGCAGCAAACGCACCCATGAAAGATAAAACTTGTAAATAATTGTCCAAACTGACCCCTGTATTAGCCGAAACAGTGTCCCCCTCCTACCACCCCCACCCCCACACTTACAAAACCACTCATAGACACAGCACACACAAAAAACAACTATAGTGCTCAGTAATTGTCAAAAGCAATAAACAACAGCATATTATAAAGCTAAATAAAACAAATCATCATCAACATCATCATCATCATCATCATCATCCTCAGAAATAGCAGCAACAACAACAGCAGCAGCAGCAGCAGTTGTGTTTAAAACAACATCTAATTTTAAAAAAAGACAAACCAACATGTGTCAGCACTGTGTTTAAAAAGCAACTAGATCTATGACTAACGATACAAAATGTCCAGAAAATCAAAATGGATTTATAGCTCTGGCCACCAAAAGTGCCCTTTCTTTCTGCTAACTTATAATTCACTCACCAAACTCCTTGGCAAAATAGTTAGCAATAGCTATTGATTGTGCATAGACTTCTCCATCTACTTCCACCCATGGCGCTGTTCCAAACGGGGCCTCTGGAAAGGAACAAAGAAGGTTCAAGATACTTGAAGATCTGAGCTGACAGTAATTTGGCACGGAATGCAAAAATATTTCAGTTTTTTGATGCGTGGGGAGAAAAATATGACGTACTTAATAAAAGAATTTGAATACTAAGGCTGTGCTGTAAGTCGTAGGTGAAGATCATTGTTATGGATCTAGCATCATCATATTCAAAATAACAACCAAATAAAAAAAGACCAAACAACATGTCTCAGAAATGTATTTAAAAAGTAACTAACTATGACCATGATCAGGGTTGGTGATTTTTTTGATTTTTTTGATAAAAATAAAAAAAATCGTCAGGTTTTTTTGATTTAAATCGGATTTTTTATATTTTTTTTATTTAAAAAAAAATGCCGACTCAGTTTGGGATTTTTGGTGGCTAAAAGTAAGTTCTTTTAGTACAAAATGCATTGTCTTTATTTTAACTAATGATTAATTTAAGCAACTGCAATTTTAGAAAGCCTTAATCTGCTATATCCAGTGAAATATGGCTACAGACAAAAAATGAAGAAAATGTCAGTCTAAAAGGAAGGGGGGGAGGGGGTAATTATGCATAGATAAACTTGCATTTTACTACAGTGTGTGTGTGTGCGCGCGCTTGTGTTTGTATAAAAAGAAAAAGAAAAAGCTAATTTCAATTATGAAAAAAAAAAGTAAATTGAATACAGTAATTATTTTACTACTTACAGTGACAGGGGTGAAAGCAGACTTTTAAGCATGATTATTTTAGTCTACTAAACCTTATATCTGTTTTATAAAACCAAGGAAAGGAATTCTGAATGTTTAAAGATATAAAAACAGAATACATTTTTAAAAAGTGATTTGAGTTTTATTTTTTAAATCAAGTTGATTTAAATAAAACAAAATCTACTGATTTAAATCGACCTGATTTAAATCAACCCAACCCTGGTTTTCAATTATGAAAAAAAAAGTAAATTGAGAACTGTATTATTTTACTGTGACGGGGGGAAAGCAGACTTTTAAACATGATTATATTAGTCTACTAAACCTTATATCTGTTTAATAAAACCAAGGAAAGGAATTCTGAATGTTTAAATATATGTAAAAGCTGAATACATTTTTTGAAAAGTGATTTAAATCACTGATTTTTATTTAAAAAATCAAGTTGATTAAAATTTAAAAAATCAACTGATTTAAATAAAACCAGCTCTGATTTCAATTATGAAAAAAAAAAGTAAATTGAATACTGTATTATTTTACAGTGAAAGGGGGGAAAGCAGACTTTTAAGCATGATTATATTAGTCTACTAAACCTTATATCTGTTTTATGAAACCAAGGAAAGGAATTCTGAATGTTGAAATATATGTAAAAACTGAATAAAAATAAATTTAAAAAAAAATTGATTTAAATCACTGATTTTTATTTAAAAAATCAAGTTGATTTAAATCAAAAAAATCAACTGATTTAAATCAACCTGATTTAAATCAACCCAACCCTGACCATGATTAACGTTACAAAAAGTTCAAGGGGCCATAATGGAGCTCTAGTCACCAAAAAGTCCCCTTACTTTGTGCGAACTTATAATTCACTCTCTAAAAGTAGAATCTATATAAAGTAATCGCTCTGCACCCACTTCAAGAAAATTTAACTTGGGCCGCTGTCATATTCTACCAGTCAAGGCGAACCCGGGATGAGAAGAATACAGCGTCCCAACAGACAGACGGAGTTGTGAGATACGTTCTTTCGTTTTCCGCCACCACGAAAAACCAGTCGGTTTGGGTGTGGGGTGTGTGTGTGTGTGGGGGGGGGGGGTACATCACTCTATCCTTACAGTGCTGATACTGCTTGATAACTAACTCCTACATCTATTTAGGATAAAACGAAAACTATTCTATATCACCTTGGCATTCTGATATGACAGTTATACATTGTCATGCTTTAAAAAAAAAAAAGACAACCCAACCCAACTCAACCAAATCTATTAAAATCTCAACTAAACACACAAAGTCAATAATATCACGTACTCGGTTTAAACTTTGGCCAATCCTCTTCAGAAAACCTAATGTCCTCAAAAGGTTTTCCTGCTGCAGCAAACAACAGTCTAGTCATTTCGGCACGGCCCATCATGTCGAAATAGTAGATTTTGGCTTTTGAGCTGGACATGATGCTGGTTGAGTGGAGATGATTCCAAAAATAAACCGCTTGGAAGGCTGAGCAAACTGAAACAATAAAATATCAAGCTGCTGTTAACATTGGGTCATTCACAATGGGGAAGAACAATAATTTTAAATAAGAATGCAGATCAAGGAAATGAATTTGTTCACACCTCGTCGTGTGGAGACTAAAATACGGGGGCCTTCAAGGTTTAGGTCCCCAATTCAAAACCTGACACCGACGGCAACATTTCTTCTCTATAATTTTCTCTTTTCGCCTTCTTTCAAGCTCTCTAACTCGAACCATATTCTGTCGTCTGCTTTCATCTTCACTCCCCCCGCCTCCCACTTGCTCCCTCCCTCCTCTGGGTTCCTGACTCTTTCTGCAGCCCTTCTACTGCTACTTCTTGGCTCTTTCTTACTGCTGTCTTTCAGCCACACCCCTGGTCTTAGGGAAGGTAAGATCTAAAACCTAGCCTTCTCGGATACGGGCGAAAACATCTCGGAGGTCCTGCATGCAAGCCAAGCACGTTGAACATCTCTTGGTAGTCCTAAAATCGGTAAGGGTAGGCTTCGGCCGCCACCCAGGCAAATTCAAAATTAATTCATACCTAGCTGAAGGTGTTTAATGTGTCCCGCATGCTCATATTATTATGACTTATGCAGTTGTGAGCGCCATGAAACACTTACGGACTAGAATACGATAATAACTATTTTCCGTAAAGCGGCATCTATGCACCAAACCTTTGAAAGAACGGAGGAGGAA
>NW_004797816.1:383990-385463 GCF_000002075.1 Aplysia californica
GGAGGAGGGAGGGAGAGCAGAAGAACAGAAGAATGCAAACAACACAGGCTGCACTGTTTGCGTTGTAGCCTTCATTTCGTTATCGCGTTCGAATGATCTCAGCAAAGAGAAGTAAAGTTGACGGAAAATGGTGCTATGGTACAGGTTTTACCCATATCAACACAATAATGCGGGCAGAGAGGGTTTACAGTATTATTGTAAACTCTCTGATGCGGACCACACACGACACAGGCCATCCTTGGGATCTGCTATCCGAAGGCGATCCCTTTAGTTTTGTCCTGAGGCCCGCTGAGACGACCTGGGCCAAGTGCACACACACACGACACAGGCCAGGACTGTGCAAACCTAGTGCTGCATTCCATGGTGGCGACCTACCAGGCTGAAATTTTGCAGGCAAGTCTAGCAATAGATCTATAATTGAAAAAGAAGCAAAAGAGGCTCTGGTCCTATTTGTGGCTTCTCCATAGGTCTTAACATGGTGCTTTACACAGCAAGCACTGGAGCTCTTTGACGTCTCCATAATTTTATACTGCTTCCGGAATGAACTTCATAAATTGTTTATTATGTTTGTATTGACACGGTTCCTGTCAGCATTTGCCGCGAAGTTTTTCTCGAGACTAACGAGCTCTTCATATGCTTTGACTTGTCCTTGAGTTGTCGGTTACTGTATACTTTGCATTGAATTTTCCAAAGGCATTTATTTAAAAAAATATATTTCAATAGTCTAAAACAGTCTTTTGACCACGTTGATATTTTCTTTCATTAAAACACGTACTATGCACACTGGCCTCATGGAGATTTCAGGCGAGGACAGAATTCAGACTGTCCTTGTTCAGTCCTTGCACAGGCCGGGGGTTTCTTTTGATTTCAGCCTAGACTTGGCCCGCGCTGGGCCTGAGCTAGGCCTGTGTGAGGTCTGTGCAGTCCAACTGAGTTCGGGCCTTGAGGACGGCCTATGTCGTGTGTGGCCCGCATTTTTTAGGTTACTTTAGAAGCGGTACCTCCGAGTTTAACGTCCATCACAGAAAGAAACGAAAGTTAACGTCCAAAGGTCAATGCTTTCAAATCCCGACACGCTAAAGGCAAAAACAACGACTTAGCAGATGGGTTTGAGTAAGCCATGACTAAGGTGTCCCCCCCTCCCCCCTCTCCCCTTTTTTCACTCTCCTCTCGTATCGGACGGGTTGAAACATCGTCAGTTCGCACAAGAATCTGACACTTTACCGCTGGCGAAACACAAACAAACACACGCACACCCAAAATCATACACATGCCCACAGTACCCAAATTTTCCATGCCTCTTTTCGTGCTCGTGCAAATCTCTCTTACAATCAAAGATAGTAAATAACAAGATGGGCCACTCAGCCAAAAAAGTGTCCGCAGGAAGTATGCGCTTTGCTTCAGATGGCGCTGCAGTCTGTTTTGAAGCTCTCTTTCGTTTTTCCAGAAGAAGAATAGGAATAGCACCTCCTT
>NW_004797816.1:385563-398251 GCF_000002075.1 Aplysia californica
CAAACGTCGGCACATCGTTTATTTATATAATTATTTCTTTCACCAATATTTTTCTGTTGATGGATTGTGTAGGCATCTCTTTAATGATTTCTATACCCTTCTCTCCCTCCTCTCTCTCTCTCTCTCTCTCTCTCTCTCTCTCTCTCTCTCTCTCTCTCTCTTCCCCTCCCACCCTTCCCTCTTTCTCTTGTTTACCACTTCTGCGTAGAAACTGGTAAAAGTAAGCGGTGCCCAGTGAATAACGACTACCCCTGCAACCACAATAGCTAACAGTGATTGACGACTGTTCAGAATCTGCAATAATTGTTGAGAATGCCCAATAGTTGTTGAGGACGTGCGAGGAGGAAGAGTGAGCGTGAAAAGAATGGACATTGACGCGTCTGGGCTAATAAAATTTCCTCACTGTGAGAACCAACAAAGCGTGCGAAGTTTGGAGGGGGGCGTGGAAGGAAGGGCAGCCCGTGTTTTGAGACGCCTGTTTAATCAAAGCAACCGTCACTAATTAGCGGAGCAATACTAATGAGGAGGGTTATCAATCAAATGTTGCAGCAGCAGCAGTTCCTGAAACCATGACCTTTAGGAGTTGAGCAAATATCTTTTTACAAAACAAATAACTGAGTGTGTTGTTGTTAAACGTTTGCATTTAACAAGGACATAGGTAGAGTAACACCGTGTTAATATTAATGCATATTATTATATAATATGTATAATATATCTTTGGATCAACAGGAATGAAAAACGTGGGCGATCTGTTTTAAGGAAAACTATTTTTAGTAATTACTAGCAAGCCAGAACACCAGGAGCTGACAAAGGATAAAAAAGAGAGGATGTTTTTTCTCTCCTTTATTTGTGTGTTTGTTTGTTTGTTTGTGATTATTTTTGTTATTTTATTGAATTTCAGTTTTCATTCATTTTTTATAAGGGCGAGGGGTATTTTGTGCGGAGGAAGACGATGTTCAGGAGGGGGGGGGGAGTGGTTAGATACAGAGGCAAATAATATAACCTCTTCCCTTTTTTCACATAAATACACACATACGCGCACACGCGCACACGCGCACACACGCACATACATACGCATGTACGTATAAACACACACACACATGCAAACAGGCATACACCCCCATATACACTTGCATAATATAGAGAGGATGGGAGAGAGAGAGGGGGGGAGAGTTAGAGAGAGAGACACACTCACACACACACACACACACACACACACACACACACACACACATACACACACACACCTTACCAACATAACGCAACTGTGCACAAAAGGCAGTGTGGTATTGCATAATATAAAACAAAATACCCCCCCCCTCAAAAAAAGAAAGACTTGACCTAATATATCCCTAAGACCATCGTGTCTAACTGGAGACCACATACTAGGGCTGGGCAGTGAGTCGCTTTAGCAAAATCCGGATAATATTATGTTAGTGCACCTCTACGGCAAATAATATGATATGAATGAACCGCTTCGGCAAATGGGTTAGCATCACTGCAACAAATGGGAGTGCAGTGCACCCACTTCAGCAGACGGGTCAGGAAGGAAGAGTTAAGAGTCTGAATTCGGATAACATTTCATTGAGAATTATCCGGTTATCCTTATAGTTTATAGATTATCCGGATTTTGCCCATCTCTACCACATACCCGGGTGAATAAATACACTTAAATAGGCCGCCACGGCACGTTTCTTGGCACTACATTTATTCTAGACAGACGAACTTTTGGTGGAAAAGGACAGTTGGTCTGTTGCTGTATTAAAGACAACTAAACCAGTTTCACCACAGGCCGAAGGGAACGCCTTCAGAAGCTACTGCATTAACAACAACAACAACAAAAGCAACAACAACAACATCAAAACAACAACATTCTACAACTACTACCACCACCGCCACCACCACCAAACGGTGGTATGTGACCTCATTACTTTAAAAGAGTTTAAGTGTAGTTGATGTTTTTGATACATTTTTGAAAATAGTCACACACGCCTAGAATGATGAAAAAAAATACTTGTCATGTATACAACAGAAACAAATATACCAGTAAGCAAAAAAAAAAATTAATAAAAAAAATAAAATAAAGTCCAGTTTATTTGCACTATAAGGTTGTGAAAATAATCAGAAGCAAAACTTTAATTGAATCCAGGTCACTGTCTTCACATTTCTTAATTCCTTCGTTCGCCCCAACTCTGTCAACTACGCCCTGGACCAATGGGAAGTGGCCAGTAAGTGGTCGCAGGTGGGACGTAACCCAGCCAGTGATGACGTCATCAAGAATTGTTTTATTGACATATCAAGATATTTACATGTACATCTATAACATTTCTCTTCTTTCTTCCTCATTGTTAAGCTCTGATGCTTGAGCATATACTTGGATGACACCTATGTCAAAAGGTTTCCCTTCCAATTTACCCCCAAATGACTCGACCAGGCACTCCCCAAAAACCTTTAAAGCTGCTTGCTATTGCTTCATCAAAACTAATTCTTACTAATGGGTCTGTCCACCTAACCTGCTACCAGTTCGAAATCTGTTTTGGTCAAACCTGTCCCCTCCCTTCTAATTTAATCCTGTCCATTTCCTGATTTTTTAAATTGTCTAGTTTGCTTTTCTGGTGCACAGTTCTAATTTTGTCGCCATTTTGTGCCAGTGGTGAACCCTACCCAGCGAGGAGTTCAGAGCTGGATTATGAACTCGCTTACCCCTGTTATCTGAGAAATGAATGTTTCTTGCTACGATTTTCTAGTGGGATCACAGCAGTGGTTTCTTGTTACCTACTGCTTATTTTTGTACACTTTACTCTGTTGGCCTTTGTCATCCACTGAAAACCCACTAGGCTTTGGGGCCATTGATAAGATTTTTGGTGCCTTCTGTCGCCAAGGTGGTTCCTTGATCTTTGAGTACGTGAGGCATTCATTGAAATACGCTGTGCCACCAGAATTCTCCTCTACTCTACACAACCATCTCCCACTTGGTTTGCAACTGCATAGCAGCTCACCTCCATATCTGATGGCAATTCCCCCATCCATGACCCGAGGACTAGCTGGGTTGGGTATGGGGACCTACTACTAAATCTTTGCCTTACTTACGAGCCTCGAAAAAGAATGAGCAGTCAATATTGCCCGTGAAGATTTGGCACGATGATGAAGTTCAATTTGAACTCGAACTTAATTACTTTCAGTTTGCTAAGCAATAATGTTACTATACTGTAACAAGAAAAAGAAGAAGTCGGCCTACACAATCACGTCTCTTTCGACACAACGGCTGAGGGGTATTAAAACTGAGAGACTCTCTCTTGTTGAGATCAACGTTCTACAAAAGAAACTATCGCTGCCCTTTCCACGAGGTGGATTAACGTGGCATTACGATTTAATGAAGTCGTACCCGTCATGACCAACCAACCAACAAGGACTTTAACGTAAAGAAGTAAATTGAGGCTGGCGGTAGCAATCAAGACACACTCTCTGACCCATTCCCATGTTCCTATTTTATGACTAGAGCTTATCCAGAAGTAGAAAAAAGCAAAAGATAAGAGACCACTTTAGATAGAGGAGTACATATTGGTTAAGATAATAGGGCAATTCTCAAAACGGAAATGCTCACATGCAGTTGGACGCTTCTTCACGTTTTAGTAAGATGGAGATAAAAGAACACTTTACCTTCGGCTTTGTCAGCGACGATTCTCAAACTTCAGTTCTACTCATCATGACAAAGCTTAGTAGAAGCATGACCGAGATACTTGAGACTCCCAGCTATTATACGAAAGAGGACCAGATAAGTAACAAACAGGCAATATTGCCGACTTGTCCGTTCTAACGAACTATTCACGACAATACATCTGCTACAAGGCTGTGTCGATAGCGATAGAAAGCAAATCATCATTGTTACAACGAAAAGCCTGCAGAGGCGCTCCGTTAGCTCAGTTGGGATGGACCCGGTACGAAGCCCAGAGACTGTGTGCTCTTGAACTAGGGTCGTACAGCCTCTTAGATAACTTAATAGGGACGTTAATTAAATCCATACACTTACTTACACTTACACTAGTCTTGCAGACGAAAGAAAGTTATCATTTTTTCATCATCACTTAGCAACAGCTGAGGCCAGAGACAGGTCATGCAGTTGTGGGAACGTTACAGATCAATGCTTCGGTACCTCACAGTGGTCATATCGTAGAGAAAACTAAACGGACTAGTCAAGTTGTTGAGTTCACCAATTTTTGTTGACTTTTAAAATAATTCGAAATAATGAATAGGATTGAAGCTAAAAGTTTTCTGTCCACATATATTTGCCCAGGTTTTTACTAAGAAAATTGAATGCCAGTTAACAACTTCGGCAGTTTAAAGTTCAAATGTTGAAATTGATTCATTACAATTGTGAATTCATTACGATAAAGAGCGTAGGTAACTTGACAGTGATGTTTATCTTGAAAGGCCATGAAAATCTATCTTCAAAGTCTCTCAATGATAAAGTGTCGTTGTAAGTATGTGCCTTCTGTTATCGCAAACATTGTTATCATGTTTGTCGTCACCACATCCCAAGTATTCTCTTTAAAGGACAAACACACAAAGAAACGAAAACAACACATCTTTGGGACTGCGCCGGAATAAATGCATAAATAATATCCCGATGCAAGACTGACAGAAAATTGTCAGAATGTTGGAGGAACCAGACCTCTACATTCAACCGAAAGAAGACGGAATCGGAAAGAAATGGACAAAATTCATATAAAGAGAAAGACAGAACATTCGGCAGGTACATGCGCGCACGTTTCGACCTATGTGTGGACAGGACAAGAATCCTCAAGAACCACATAGGCCTGCGAAAGTTATCACTTGTACTACTAAAGACATATTATTACAAGCCCTAATACTAATTGTGTCACTTTCCTGGCAGCTCTTGGGGGTGGGGGTGGGGGGAACGAATAGAGAGTCGTATTAAAAACAAAGAAATAATAAAGTGGAAAAAAGAAGCTCCAGCAACTGCCGTTTATTTATAAAGACCAGGCTTGAAAACTGAAGGAAGTGAAGAGATCAACGATTGTTCAAGATTACCATGCCGCCTGAATCTCACAACTTCAGCTCTTCAACACCCAGTAGTCTAGGCTAGGATGTCAAAATCTGTGTAAATACTGGAGTCTAATTTCTATAATATCGTTGTCAAGAAGTTGTATTTCCGAGTATTTTAGATCAAGGATTGAGAACAATAGATTGGTCGTTCGATGGTGTGTCCAAAGATTCTCCTCTCGGGGATATCGACTCACCTTTTCTGCGTGCGATGGCGATCATCCAAATTGCGATCATCCTAACTACTAAAAAACCGCAGACGTCGGTCTATTTCAGGTTACTTTTACTTCTCCACCGTCTTATTGTCTTGTGGACTTTAATATCTCTGGCTTATGAAAGAGTAGCAAAGAATTTACCCGCCAGAGTAGTTCACAATTTAAAAAAAAAGCATTCCCGACACACGTAGACGCATAAATATAAAATAATGATGCTATGGAGTATATAAAAGCGTTTTGTTTGGTTTCTCAAGAACAGGTTATTCTCGTACAATCATTCCTCCTATTCTTCGTACTAACGGCACGTCACTCAGTGAAAACTGTTATAAGGCTCTGGCCACACTGTAGAGGAGCGGAGCAGAGCAGGGCACGGCGGTCTCAGGCGTTAACAATGGGTGGCCACACTGCAAGCGGGGCGGAACAGGTGGTGCAATGCAACATCGTGTGGCATTACATTTTCATTACATCAATTTCACTTTCCTAAGGTTAGGAAAAGATTGGCGTTATTTAATTTGCCCTAGAAAGGAATGGGTGTACCCGATCAACCGACTGCGAATTCTTCCACTAATAATACTAATATATGAATAAAAAGAGGGTACAGTGAAAGAAGGATCAGACATATAGTACGAGGGAGAGGCATCCAAATTCTTTTTTTTAAATTATTATTTCTTATCTATTTTCTTTCTTGCTTTATCCTGTTGCGTGTTTAGAAGCAAATCAACGATAATATCTTGGTTTTGCAATATACAGAAAGTTTTAAACACGTCACTAAACACACATACACACGCACACGCACACGCACACACACACACACACACACATATATATATATATATATATATATATATATGTATTATAAAAGCTTTAAGGTTTTCGGAGGTCTGTCACGGTTACAGAAGTTACTACAAACACCGAACGTATGGAAATTTACACAAGTTGTCCATAATAGCTCCAAGTAGTGCCTTTTAATACTCTGGCAGTTCAACAATTAATGTATCTTTTAAAAAAAGGTTTTTGATCGTACCGACCGTAAACAGTGGAGGAAATGGTAGAAATGGAACAGCCGCGAGCCCAATGTCTCTCACAGTCTCGTCGTTCGCAGGATAGACAAAAATGCGTGTGTACAGCACACCCCCCCCCCCCCCCCAATAATGCAATTATTAATTATTACTAATAAACTTTTTAAAAAACCGGTATTAATACTAAATATTATAACCATTAGTTTGTTTTAGCGTTAGAGAGAAAAAAAATAGATCTAGCGGCACTGTTTTCACGTGTAGGGAGAAAAACGAACAGCGGATATTCCGAATTCTATTTTCGTTTTAAACCAAAACATGACCAGAGCTGAGCGAAGTTTAAACCAAAACGTGACTATAGTCCGGACAACACCAAATGGACAATTTTTAGACCTCATTAAACAGAAACTAAGAGGCGAATTGTCCTAATTTTTTGCATGTGCCTCTGAATTCCAAAAACCTAAACAATCTCAATTTTTGTGCACATTCGACAAATATAAATAATTTATTACATGAGTTGTGGTGTAAGATCATGATTTATCCTACGAGTGAAATTGCCAAGTTGTAATCACGAGTTTCAACGAGTGATTACAAGTTGCAATTTCACAAGTAGGATAAATCATGATCTAACACCACAACGAGTGTAATAAATTTTTTATACCATACTGACATCAGCTGGCGAAATACGTCCGTTCCAACAAAGTTCAAAAGACCCGTCAATTGGACAAGAGGTTCCATTCTAGAGTCTCACATGAAAACAACATTTTCATGCCCGTCGAAGTCAGATTGAGAATTGGGGAAAATCTGGATTGTTTTCCTTTACTTTTAGCCACGCTAATTTACAAGTTGTGCTGTCCGTATGTCTCCCTCCGCGAAACAAACCCCAAACAAAACTATCATAACGTAAATATAAGCAAAGTAATCAGAAAGTGTACGGTTCAAAAGTTGAAAGAAACTGCATTAATATAAATCTAGCACGTTTTTGTTAGAATAGAGATGGCTTTGATTTTGATTTCAAACTTCGTAACCAAAACAAACCAAAGGCAAAGAGTTAATCTAGATTCTATTCTCTAGATCTAGATCTAGATTAGATCTAATCTAGATCTAGATTCTAGATCTTAGATCTAATGCATTGCTTTAAATTGGTCAAAGATGAAAAAAAAGGCTTTTTAACAACAAAAGTTGTCAAGCTACTTGGATATTGATGTGCTAATTCTAAATATGTAGTTAGATATCTAGTTTTTGTCTATCGATTTCCGATATTCTGGATTTCTTAAGGGGAGGTAAGAATATCAGAATAACAAGGGAAGTAACTTTTATTATTTCCAAAAAAGTAATTTTCCAAGAGTGTTATACTCGTATATTGACTAATATCATATTTATTAATTACATATCGTTTAAAAGTTTAATCTTCTGACTCAAAACACCGTTGAGGCAAAACATTTTAGGAAAAACATAAGAGTTTTCTAGCCGTGCAGTCCTGGCATTGGAAAGAATAGGACTGACGTGGTGCTAGCGTGTCGTAGGAGGCGACTAAATGGCGAAACCAGGTAGTGACTCCCGAAACAGAGTCATCCTGCCTCCAGGTCGGGGGTTGAGTCACGAGGCTAACAACCTCTCTCGTAAAAAGAACTTGTTACAGAAACACATACAAGCAAAAACCATTATCTCTGCTTGGCTGGTCGTGGATTTTCTCCGAACGGAGAGTTTATGATGAGAAGTAGTGAAAGCCGAAAGGAAGCTGCTGGGCAGAAGCCTCCACCATCATCCAAGTCCAAGTATCTCCGGATTGGATCGTGGAACGTTAGGACTCTTTATGAGGCTGGAAAAACTGCACAGGTCCTCCAAGAAAAGCACCGATACCACCTACACATACTGGGAATCAGCGAGACCCACTTGAACCAGTCTGGACAGAAGCGAATGAAAGAGGGGGAGCTTTTTATTTATTCAGGAAATGACAGTGATGGACCACACAGGGAAGGAGTAGGGATGATCATGGCCAAAACAGCGCAAAAGACATTTTGGGGCTGGGAACCGCACGGTCCAAGAATCATCATGGCCTCATTTGGAACTAAAAAACAACTCAAGGAAAAGGATACATGTAGTAGGAAGAAGGTCGTAAACATGAACATCATACAAGTGTATGCCCCAATCAATGATGCAGAAGTGGAGAATAAAGATGACTTCTACAACTGCCTGCAGAGCGTGATCGACAAACTTCCAGGTAAGGACATTAACATTGTCATGGGAGATTTAAATGCAAAGGTAGGTTCGGGCAATCGTCACTGTGAGGAAAACATGGGCAGACATAGACTAGGAGAGGCTAATGACAACAGAGAAAGATTCCAACACTTCTGTGCATTAAACAAGTTGGTTATTGGAGGAACAATATTCCCACATAAAAGAATTCATAAGGCCACTTGGATCTCCCCGGATTGAACAACGGAAAACCAGATTGATCATTTTTGCATTTCCCGAAAGTTTAGACGCTCGCTGGAGGACGTCCGAGTTTTACGAGGAGCAGACGTCGCATCAGACCACCATTTGATCCTTGAAAAGAAAAAAACTGAAACTGAGAAGGTATGCACAAATCACAACTGGAAGTCGCCAAAAGTTTGAAGTGAGCCTTCTGAAAGATCCAGTAAAGAAGAATGAATTCAAGTTGGAACTGAAGAACAGATTTCAAGCCCTTCAAGATCTGGATGACTGTGAAGTAAACGAGCGTTTGGACAAGATAAAAGAGGCAGCAAATGCAACCTGCCAGGGCATCCTAGGACCCAAAGTCAACACCAGGAATGAATGGATTTCACAGGACTCTCTAGACCAAATCAAAAGAAGAAGAGAGCTGGAGGCCCAAGTTAACAACAGCCGTACCCGAAATGAGAAACTCGCTGCACAACAAGAGTACACCGAAGTAAACCGGGAGGTAAAGAATTCCATCAAGAAGGACAAGAATACCAACCTGAATGGCCTGGCCGAAAAGGCTGACAAAGCAGCTTCAGACGGGCACTTGCGGATTGTATATCAGACAACAAAGACTCTTTCAGGTAGGTTCAGCAAGCCCACTCTACCAGTGAAAGACAAAGAGGGAAAGACTATCTTCAACCAGAGGGGCAACTGAACCGATGGAGAGAACACTTTGATCAACTATTGAACAAACCACCCCCAGAAAACCAACCAGAAATTCTTCCAGCCCGAAACGACCTCCCAGTCGCTACAGAACCACCTTCGAGAAAGGAAATTGCTGCAGCTATAACAGCACTGAAGTCCCACAAGGCAGCTGGTCCGGACCATATGTGACGTGATTTGGGAAAATCAGTCTGATGGTGAAATCTTCATTTTTTTTTTTTACTTTTTAAAAAAGGGCATTCATTTCAGAACAGCCTGGTCTTTATTTGATTAAAAAATATGGTTTCGTTCCCAAGTTATGTCTGTTTGAAGTTAGATGGGTTCGGAGAATCAGTTTTGAGAAAAAGCCATTCAAAGTTTGAAGAAGTTCTCATTGCAAATATTCTTCTGGCATCAACTCAACAGATGTCAGAGGTGGTTAAACTTGAAGTACAATCATTTTAGATGAATTTGCACTTTGTCTGAGTAAGATTTACTGAATCTTAAGAAAGATATAGCCTATTTCCCAAACACACGCATTCTTTCAGGCAGTCTTAAAAAAGGAAAAAAACACATTTGCGTAATTAATTCCTTCTTTATTACTTCAATTCAAATATGATCAAGTCATGATGAATATGTGCCTTTGAATAAATATATATCCAGCTGAAATTGCAAAGATCATGACTTAACTGCTTTCTGCTAAAAATTGAGTATTTTCGTACCCGTAAATAGTTAAAAAGGACATTGTCATTTTTGTATAACCTCAACATCTCTTAAAAGCAGTTAATAAATCAATATAAGTAGTCCCTGCATTTACATCATAAAATATAATACAACAATGGTTTAGGAACACACAGTTAACTTAAGTAAGTCAATATCTTGATTGGTGTCTATGCAGACAACCCTGGTTCGAAGAATAATGCCATTGATTAAGGCCATTTATTTTGCATTGCGCCTTTGAAGAATTTTCATGTCAACAGTCATGTCCTTCCAGGGACTGCAATTAAAAGTAGGATGTCATCTTCTCCAGTGCCCTTTGCATGCTGCTGAGGGCATTTAACCATTACATGTATTAAAGTTAAAGAAAATTATATCAATGCATTGTTCAACGCCTTGACAATACCAGGCATTTAATTTAAAAATGAATGAAATATCATCTCTGAAGAAGCAAACAAATTAGATGCATCAATAAATAGAACAACACTTATATATACACTTAAGTTATAGTTCAGGGGGCCCTGTTATATTTCAATGGGTCTCCTCTGAGTCCACAGATAGAAGATAAAATATTAAATACATTAGTCTTAGTGAGGATGTTCTTCTTTTGTCATTACCTGTACATGAACTATGGGTGCTTAGTTAGTATCACGATGGACTATGGAGCAGATGGCCCTGGTTCAAATCCCAAACTGGACATTCTTAAACTTGGATCATTTTGTGGAGTTTCCAAGGCCTTTAATTTGGCTTGGTCATACTGAATGTTAAATTCCTAGGTTCCGGCTCATAATTATAATATAACGTATAACACACACATAAGTCTACATACTCACAAACACACATGATGAGTACACAGATTACAATATTTGAATACAATAATGAATGAATGGTCAGTTTACGAAATCGTATAACAAAACATCAATAGGTAAGATACCGCACAAAGGTGAACGGGCAAAATACATTATATTACTGCATTACTGTTTTAATCTTAACTCTTCCCCTTCCCCTTTCCTTGGTAGCAGCTTGACATTAGTGTCAGAGTGTCCAGGTTGACGCCCAGGAAGCATGATAGCATGAATTTCTGCATAATTTAAAATAAAATCAACAACATGCTTGACGTCAGTGAATGTTAATGCATGCAAGGGTTTTGATCCTTTTAATTTGTGAACTCTAGCACAAACACCAAAATCAAAATAATGTTTGATCAGTGCAGTTAATTTATCTTGGCTCATGCTGTGTAACCATTAAAAAAATTCCCTGCAAATCAAATTTCCATGCAAAGTAAATTTCATTTTGTGTTTTCTCCTCTGGCTCACTTTCCCAGCATGTTTAGCCTCCGCAGACCGACCCATCCCAGCGCTGAGTTGGCTTGTAATAGCGATGTCTTGCTCTTCCCTTGACATTTCTAAGAATTAAAATTTAAGATTAATTAAAACATTTCTATCGAATTGTATATGACACGGCCGACCTCCAAAAGACTTGCAGCGGCATGGTAAGTCAGTGTAGTCTCTCTGAGCTGCGAAGTCTTCTGGAGTTGGGGTGATTTTAGCCGAGAGGTCCTCTACGAAAGTTTGACCAAGGGCGTCATCGTCATCAGCTGTTTAACAGAAATAAAAGATAGGAACAGTTGTGGTTAATCACCATGTCAGATGAACATTTTGATTTCATGGGGAAGAAAGAGACTTACCTAATTGTCGTGGATACATCGAAGACAACACTTCCAGATCATTACAATAGAGATTATGTTCTTTGTCAATGGTATGAATTACATAAATTTCTTCCCCCTCTTCCTCTATACTGATTGAGAAGCCACTCAAATGCACACATACATACAAACATGCACATATCAACGGTGTTCAGCCTCTATTAAAAATTCAGGTGCCACTTTGGTTGCCGGTCTACCGTGATGTGAGAGTCTACCAAAGTCTCGCCCAATCGACCACAGTCTACTGTATAGTGTAAGTCCCGCCTTACTGGCCATGCGAGCAAGAGTGTCGGGAGCATTTAGATCAAAGACGGTGGCATTTACAATTGCAGTGTGTGTGGATTGCTTTATTTTGTGGTCTTGTTTAGATCAAATAATTTTGCGGTGATAAAGATTATGATTGCTGGACCAGTTTGCAAGCTATAACCATAAAACTGAAAAGCTAAAATTTTAGTAAAATACAAGAGAAAAGAATAATAGCATCAAATGATCATGACTAATGAATAAGTCGATCACTTAAAAAAGAATGCCTGAATCAGTGGATTAATAATCTAAATATCCTGATAAGAAAAAATCATCTTACCAAAGTCACTCTGCAGACTGACCGACTCCAATTCTTCAGCTTGTGGGGCTACTGGTTGGTCCACTACGCTTAATGTCTCAGCAGTCTCAGCGGTCGCAAGGGCTGTGGGCAAAGTTTTAAACAAACATTTATTTTTTCCCGCATCAATTTTCTTCATAGTATTAAGGAGTAAAAGTGAAAGAATAAGTTCACAATCAATACAAGTAGAAGTAAAAGTTTTTACTTGAGAGACACACATACTAGTGCAGAAAGGACTTCTGTAACGAGTGACCCCCCCCCC
>NW_004797816.1:398351-400655 GCF_000002075.1 Aplysia californica
AAGTCAGTCTCCTGAATGATACAACGAGTGGAACAGTCATACACCATATGAAGGCAATATTTGCAAGGCATGGCATACCGCTCCAGCTCGTGACTGACAATGGACCACAGTTCTCGTCCACTGACTTTAGAAAGTTCACAGAGTCATGGGAGATTGAACATAAGACATCCAGTCCACTGTATCCAAGGTCTAATGGACTTGCAGAGAGAACAGTGCAGACTGTGAAACAAATCCTCACGAAAGCAAAAGACAGTGGCGAGGATCCCTATCTAAGCATCCTCAACTTCCGAACGACAGACAAATCAGATCAAGCCTCACCAGCTGAAATGCTCATGGGAAGAAAGCTGAGGACACTTCTTCCGTCTGCAAACAGGATCAAAAGGATCGTTAGCAGTCGAATGATCAAAGACAGGAAGGACAAACACGCAAAATACTACAACAGTAACACCAAAGACCTAGCGACTTTGAAACCCCAGGAGTTCATCAGGTACCGAGACAGTCGCAGCGGTACTTGGGAACCAGCTCAAGTAAAAAAGCAAGTAGATAACAGGTCTTACATCATCCGTACAAAGAGAGGTTTGCTTCGCAGAAACAGACAGCACCTCTTGCAGTCAGGAGAGCCTCATCATGACCTCCAACCAGACCAGTGCGAGGGTGGTTCATACAGAAGCAATGTCCACAATAATGTCCCCGCACCCATCATACGTGGTCAAGCTGGACCTCAAGCGTCCAGACCACTGGTCGAGTTCCCAAACTCACCACGAAATGATCATGAAGTGTACGAACACACTCCTGATCGTGGAGGCACCCCGCCTTCACCGGAACACTCCGACACACACAACGTTCCACATTATATCACTAGAAGTGGTCGCACAGTGAGGAAACCAAACAAATATACGTTGTAGGCAAAGTCATTAAAAATGTTATTCACTGTTGACCACAACACTCATGCAAAATACACTATGCATATTTTACACTAAAGTAAAAGCTCAGAGCTGACCAGTTTAATACTTGTGTTAAAACTAGCTCACCACTGGATACATTTATGTGTGTGATCAAGTCATGATGTCATCAAGGACTATCGTTCTCAAGGTTGATGTTCAACATCCGTTACAAAAGGCAAACGTAACTTTTAAAAGAGGGGGGATGTCATGTGTGTACATCAATAGCTTGGACTTAACTGACCAGCTATGTTATAACGGCTCAAGGCCGTAACGTGACCTTCTTGGTAATAAAGCACAACTTCCGTTACTACTCATTCTCACTGAGGTCTTGTGTTTGTTTGTGAGCACGTTTTATAATTATTCGTCAAGCTATAAGCATAGCCAAGAACGTAACACAACCTACAGCCTACGCAGTAAAGAAGGGACTTTTGAGTGGTCTATGTAAAAGATAGGGTTTAGTATTTGGTTGGGGAATAAAGAAAGTAAAGAAAGTAAACTGGTTTTGTGTCACTTTGTGTTCTGTTGCTTTCTTTTCTCTCTTCTCCTGGAATGTGTATTATTAGTGACATGGTAACATCTGAAAGCATACTCTTTAATATGACATGATTAGAAAAATCAGTGACGTGACCGTGATTCGAACCTGTGAGTGAGAGAAGCTCCTTTGAACTGGGCGTAAAAATTCGCAAAATGCCATAATTTTGTCATGAACAGATGGTATAACAGTGGCTTAAATTTCAGTCTTCCATCATGTTTTGGGAAGCAATTGAGTATAATCTAGATTTAATAGTGGTCGCTCGTAACGGAAGTCCACCCTTTTAGTATGATCATGTAGTTATTATCCCCCGAAGACTGTCCAGGTGTCACTATTATTATACGAGAGTGTCTACGTATGCAAGTGCGTGCATCAACCCATTTTTTGCAATGCACACACAGTTATGCATCAATACATTTTTTGCTATAAATGCACGCAATTGCGTCCACCAGTACATTTTTTTTTCTTCGCTATATGTGCGCAATTATACTTTGCTATGCACGCAATTCCGTTCGGTAATGCCAAAGATTCTCTACCTCCATTAAGCTCTTTGGGCTTTTGTCCACGCAGTTGCGGACCCACTTTTGCCCCTTAGCGCGTGATGGGCTACGTCACTAGGGTATGCGAGGTTGGTTTCATCGTCGACTTTTTGGGGTGTGTGTGTGTTTGCGTTTGCTTGTGCGTGTGCATGTGTGTGTGTTTGTGTGTATGTGTGTGTGTTTGTGTGCACAACTTTGTTTGGGGAGGAAAAGAGGAGCTAGTGCAGAATAGTACTGGTACTGGCTAGATTTATGGAACAAGAATTGCTTAGATTGTTTAAAGATAACA
>NW_004797816.1:400755-404733 GCF_000002075.1 Aplysia californica
CGAGGATCCCTATCTAAGCATCCTCAACTTCCGAACGACAGACAAATCAGATCAAGCCTCACCAGCTGAAATGCTCATGGGAAGAAAGCTGAGGACACTTCTTCCGTCTGCAAACAGGATCAAAAGGATCGTTAGCAGTCGAATGATCAAAGACAGGAAGGACAAACACGCAAAATACTACAACAGTAACACCAAAGACCTAGCGACTTTGAAACCCCAGGAGTTCATCAGGTACCGAGACAGTCGCAGCGGTACTTGGGAACCAGCTCAAGTAAAAAAGCAAGTAGATAACAGGTCTTACATCATCCGTACAAAGAGAGGTTTGCTTCGCAGAAACAGACAGCACCTCTTGCAGTCAGGAGAGCCTCATCATGACCTCCAACCAGACCAGTGCGAGGGTGGTTCATACAGAAGCAATGTCCACAATAATGTCCCCGCACCCATCATACGTGGTCAAGCTGGACCTCAAGCGTCCAGACCACTGGTCGAGTTCCCAAACTCACCACGAAATGATCATGAAGTGTACGAACACACTCCTGATCGTGGAGGCACCCCGCCTTCACCGGAACACTCCGACACACACAACGTTCCACATTATATCACTAGAAGTGGTCGCACAGTGAGGAAACCAAACAAATATACGTTGTAGGCAAAGTCATTAAAAATGTTATTCACTGTTGACCACAACACTCATGCAAAATACACTATGCATATTTTACACTAAAGTAAAAGCTCAGAGCTGACCAGTTTAATACTTGTGTTAAAACTAGCTCACCACTGGATACATTTATGTGTGTGATCAAGTCATGATGTCATCAAGGACTATCGTTCTCAAGGTTGATGTTCAACATCCGTTACAAAAGGCAAACGTAACTTTTAAAAGAGGGGGGATGTCATGTGTGTACATCAATAGCTTGGACTTAACTGACCAGCTATGTTATAACGGCTCAAGGCCGTAACGTGACCTTTTTGGTAATAAAGGACAACTTCCGTTACTACTCATTCTCACTGAGGTCTTGTGTTTGTTTGTGAGCACGTTTTATAATAATTCGTCAAGCTATAAGCATAGCCAAGAACGTAACAGTGACATAAAGAAGAACAGCAATTTTGCCACACTATAAATTGCATATTATTCCTAAAATCTTGAGGAAGATACGAGAATTTAGTTGACTTTGGGTTACAACTCACCAGAGGAATGAGGAGTTGGAATTTCCTCCCTACTCGTAGTAGTAGGAGTAGTAGATCTAGTAGTAGTAGTAGTAGTAGTAGTAGTAGACGACGAAGGTGGGCGTGGTCGCAGTGGCAGTGGCAAACTGACCTCTTCTCCTTCACTCTCCGAGCCTTCAACATCACTGTCAATATCTCTTGTAATGAAATAATCCTCAATAACACTGATCAAATCGTTATTTGGGGCAACGTCTGACAAGTTAATCGGTCCGAGGTCGTTCAAAATGTCTGCGATTTCTTTCTCTCTCGCTTGGCTGGCAGCCATTTTGAAAGTGGTTGATAACGTAAACAAGACTGGACTGTGTCCCACAAAAAGTAAAAAACACACTAGACCAGCCCAGAAATTTAGATTTTAACTGTTAAGATGATACAAATAAACAATAACCTTTAATTTTCACCACATTTCACGGCACTGGAACCACACGAATAAAAGAAAAAAGCAAAAAAAGGTAGCACAAGTGAACAACAAGTGGCTTGTATTAGCTTTCATAACAGGGTCCTGATGCGCAGATTGTTTAGTGAGGTCAGTGTGACTTGTATTAATGCGCACGACATTCCAGAGGAAACCCCATTGAGAGACCTTTAAAATGGTATGCAATTTGGGGGTATTGCCTGGCCTCCTTTTGGGTTTAAAGAAGTCCCAAAGTAATAAGAAAATTACGCAAATAGGTCACATAATTGTGGTTGATTGTGAACACCCATGTCTTTAAAAAAAATTATTTTAAAATACTTTTAGGCGTTATTAAACACCAACAGGTCTTGAAAATGTTATAAAAATGGTTAAACTAGAAGTTCCAATCAAGAACTCATTTTTGATCAGATGACGCATTTTGACCATTATAGCGGATTTACTCAAAATGAACCGAATCACCATGCGACTGATTCTCTCAGAGCAGTCTACATATACCACTGGAAGCCCTTAAGGCAGATAAATACACATCAGTGGAAATTCTCTATGCTCTATTCGAAAAAGTTTGGCAAGAAGGGGAAATACCGTCAGACTGGAAGGAAGGCCACCTAATCAAGCTGCCAAAGAAGGGAGACCTCAGAAATTGTAACAACTACAGAGGCATAACACTCCTGTCCATACCTGAGAAAGTCTTTAACAGGATACTCTTGGAGAGAATCAAGCTGGCAACAGATGAGAAGCTCAGAGGAAACCAGGCAGGATTCCACAAGAACCGATCATGTGTGGACCAGATCGCTACCCTGCGCATCCTTGTTGAGCAATCGCTTGAATGGAATTCACCACTAGTGGTCAACTTCATTGATTATGAAAAGGCATTTGACAGCGTGGACAGGGAAACTCTGTGGAAACTCATGCGGCATTACGGAATACCTGACAAAATCGTCAAGCTTGTAAAGACCACCTTTGATGGAACAAACTGCCAAGTCTTCCATGAAGGACAACTCTCAGAACCATTCCAGGTACAGACAGGAGTGCGACAAGGATGCCTGCTCTCACCTTTTCTCTTCATATTTGCAATTGACTGGATCATGAAGGAAGCCACCAGAGGCAAGCGAAATGGAATACAGTGGATCCCTTGGCAGCAACTGGACGACTTGGACTTCGCCGATGACCTGGCACTGCTCTCTCACACACATGCTCAGATGCAAGAAAAGACCAAGGAACTCAACAGCCTTTCAAGGAGTGTCGGCCTACGTAAACACCCGGGCAAGTCGAAAGTAGTGAAGCTAGGTAAAGTGTCAAGCCCTGCTCTGACAGTGGAGGACGACCCCCTAGAAGAAGTGGACTCCTTTACCTACCTTGGAAGTGTCATCGATGGTAAAGGTGGAACTGAGGCAGATGTAAAAACAAAAACCGCCAAGGCAAGGTCAGCTTTCAAGCAATTATCAAAAGTCTGAAAAGCAAGCAACATCTCACTGCACACCGAGATTCGACTCTTTAATTCCAATGTCAAGTCTGTGCTCCTCTACAGATGCGAAACTTGGAAGACAACAAAGACAGTGCTGAATAAAGTCCAGACTTTCATCAACAGATGTATGAGGAGTATCCTAAGGATTAAGTGGCAGGATAGAATAAGAAATAAAGAGCTATGGGAATGGACTGGTCAAAAGGATACAGAAGTAGAAATAGGACTAAGGAAGTGGCGTTGGATGGGACACACCTTCAGAAAGCCCAGCGGAAACATCACAAGAGAGTCACTGCAAGGGAACCCAAAGGGAGCTCGAGGCAGGGGTAGGCCACAGGGAACACGGAGGAGATGTGTGGAAAGGGACATGAGAGAGATGAAGCTCACTTGGAACGAGCTAGGAATGATGGCCCAGGATAGAGAGAAATGGAAGGAGCTTGTATGTGGCCTATGCCCTGCCAGGGGTGAAAGGCATTGGTGATGATAAAGAGCTTTCAATTCAAATCTGGCATTTGTTGTTATGTATACTGTCATCTACATGCTGCCTTCTCTTAATGCAGTTTCTATAGCTAATATTGTATTGACCCGTTCATAGTTGATATACTAGTATATACGCACCCATATGCACGCATATAACGTAATATGTTATACAGCACACAACAAACAACCTGTGTCTGTGGTGTAGCTGTTAGGCACTCCGCTGTTTCAAATACAAGACCCGAGTTCGATTCCCGAGAGAGCAAAATTTTTATCAAGTATTTCGTTCTTTTTGCTTGGATGTTGTATCACTCTCAGTCTGGGTTGGCCCAGACAGGCAAGCGTGAGTCAGATAGGAGAGAGAGAGAGAGAGAGAGAGAGAGAGAGAGAGAGAGAGAGA
>NW_004797816.1:405590-407151 GCF_000002075.1 Aplysia californica
CCCAACACACACATACACACACACACACTCACACACACAAAACCACTGATCTAAAAATATCTTTAGAGGTCAGTGCACACAACAGATTTAGCCTAGCAGATTACAAGTTGCAAGCCTGTGTGCCGATTCAAAAGTGGGAGGGGCCTACTCTTGGCACATGACGAAAAGAAGAAATGTCCCATCTTGTTAGTTGTCGGTCTTGGCTGGTAGTGGAAGGCTCAATGGGTCTCTCTGGGTAGTTTGCCGTTGTCAATCTCGATATAATTAGAAACACACATTCAGCATGGGAAGCAACTTGACAAATAAATGTATTCGAGATTGAGAAGGGAGGTAAGGACCGAGTTTAGAAATGTTGACTAGTTTTTGTGTTAAAACACACTAGAGGCATCTACTTTTTAATATTAAAATCTACATAAGTATATTCTTCATACCAAATAATCTACTACAATGCCTTTTGTGAGATTACATCTTATTTGTTGTTATCTATCGCAACATAAATATCCCCTATTCACTGGCTGAAACTAAATGGCGGACATGATCAGCTCTATGTCCTGATTATAAGTGAAGCATAAGCAGGTCGTAATGTGGAGGTCCGATGCGCCATGGGGAAGTTGAAGCATGTTATTACACTACATCACAAACTAAACTGAATTACTATTACTGTGCGTGCATTCTTACTTTCATTATTCATGCGATTCACGACTTACTCAAGAGTTGAGAAAAATCGTAACAAGGCGCTGGATGCCGACTTCCCAATTCTTTTGTTTCAAAGTAGTAATTGTTTCATCAAGTTCTTTCATTTCGTAGGCCTACTTAAATTTGATGTTTTCCTAGTCCTCAAAGAAAAGCTGAAATAGGACTAGAGGCCTATTTTTTTAGAAAGGGTTCGCTTTCGTTAAAAGAAACCCTCACAAAATAAATATGATTGTTAACTGGATCATAAAACTCAGTAGGTGCAATTAAATAAACAGCCCTTGAGCCTTGAGTGTGTGTGTGTGTGTGTGTGTGTGTGTGTGTGTGTGTGTGTGTGTGTGTGCGCGCGTGTGTGTGTGTTTTAGTCGTTTTAATGCAAACCAGCAGAACAAAATAATATAACTAAAGGAGCAGCAAAGTCAATGTTACCTTTTCTTTAATGATCCCTTATATTCCGACAGCAAACACAATGCTGGTGTTGCTTTTGTGGTGCAAAACTTACACGGAGGGCATCAGGGATTTTTTGCCTGCATCCGAGAAGGCTATTATGCGTTCGATCTTACTTACCCTAAAATTAAGACCCCTGACAGACGAGTGTGTTCTACTGTACTGGGAATTACGGCGCAGACGAGCGACAGGCAGAAAATTCACGTTGGGCCATTCACTAGGGCTGGATTCTGCTCGGTTAATCGAAGGCTTGTAAAGCAGCGGAAGTCTTGCGCTAGAGTCTTGCGAGCAGGCTTGTGGTTTGATTTGCCTCCCGCTTGCTACCGGAGGGAACTTCCGGTGAGTTGTGACTCGCGGACAGTCCTGCTGTACTGTGTCGTGACGGCGCGAACTCTCGTGGCAGTGGGCTCAGTACATATTA
>NW_004797816.1:408154-409641 GCF_000002075.1 Aplysia californica
TGGCTTCGCGGATTGCAAGCAGGGTGGGGATGATGAGGGGGCCTGACACAAGTGGCTTCGCGGATTGCTAGTTGCTGTGGACTTTAGACTAGTTTAGACTAGACAAAGGAGGTTACAGTTTGCGCTAGACTCAACTTGTCATGCTGGTGATTTGATTTGATGATTTGACCTACTGATTTGAGGCTTGTGACTTTAACTAGGGGCTTGTGAGCACGAGCGGGTTTGCTACCGAGGTACAGCCCTACCATTCACTCCAATGCTTCGCTATATTATTATTGCGCAGTAATTCCCAGTGCAGTAGAACACGTATGCTCGTCTGTCAGGGTCTTAATTAATACCTATTGCCCATTACGGCAGGTCGGGCCGATCGCCCGACTCGGTCGCCTGAAAACAAACACTGAGTAAGAGTTTAGCTGAAAGACAGCAGTAAGGAGCCAGTACTAGCTGTAGAAAGAGCCAGGAGTAAGGGATAGAGGAGCACAGTGGGGGTTGGGGTGGGGGAGGGGTGGTGAGAGAGTGGAGAGAAAAGCAGATGGCAGAACTGGAATAGAGAAAGGAGGAGACAGGGAAAAAAAAATTATATATACATTTTTTCGACGTTCGGAAACTTCGATCCAGTGACCATTTGATTAAAAAGCGAACACAGTATCTAGTAACTCTAGACCACGGTGGACTACGAGAACCCATAGAGCTGTCTTATAAAAAAGCAACCTACAAAAACAAAGCAAAACCCCCAAAACATACAATAAAAAAACAACAAACAAACAAATAAATCAGAAGACAACAAAAACAAAACACACCAAGATGGTACATGTGTAATAGGGCCCCTCTTCTATTCTCTAAATCTGCATGTTTCTGTCTTTACTTAAAAAAAAAAAATACATGTATAAGTAACAACAGCAGCAGCAACAACAACATCAACAGCATCATTATCAACAACAACAACAACAACAACAACAACAACAACAACAACAACAACAATAAAAAAACAACAGCGAACGATTATGAAACATAAATGTCATATATTACAAATCTATAAAGAAACAGGAACATATATAATATATTATTTTTCTTTGTCAACTCAGTAGCGTTGACCTTTTATAAGATAAATCATCAGGTTTGTATGCTGCTTTCTTTCTTTATCCTGGCTGAATAGAGCGTCATTCCATTTTCTTTAGTTTCAGGAGGGGACGAGGAGAAGGAAGAGGAGTAGGAGGAGCAGGGGAAGGTGGAGGAGTTGATGGATGGAGCAACAGGAAAAGAAAAAGACTAACAAGAAGTAAAAGAGGGGAGGAATAGGAGGAGGAGAAAAGAAAGCTAATAAGAAGAAAAGAGACTGGGGGAGAGGAGGAGGGGGATGAAGAGAAGGAGGATGATGAGGAGAAGAAGGAGGATGGGGATGATGATGATGATGATGATGATGATGATGATGATGATGATGATGATGATGATGTGGAGGAGGAGGAGGAGGAGGAGGAGGAGGAGGA
>NW_004797816.1:410767-412050 GCF_000002075.1 Aplysia californica
GGGGGAGGAGAAATGCAGACTCAGTGTATTGATATGCACCACAAAATGACGGAAACAGATCGCGTAAGAGGAAACTGTTGGTGATAGTCATAGAGTCAATGTCCCAGCCACGTGACTTTCCAAGCGATCACCCCCGACCGTAAATTCATGGACGAGCATTCACGCGAGTTTCGCATCATAGGCCTAAGTCTAACTAAACATTACCATTCAAATAACATTTCAGTCTTCCAGCCGTCCAACATTGCACCGACCAGTCCTAGACCTATTTACTGTCTGTCTGTGGAAAGGTGGGTGTGGAAAACGCTGTCCATCACTCTCTTTGTTCGGCGTGAAGGGCAGTCTCACCAAATATCATGCTGTCTAGGCTTGTCTTATGCAAGCTGTGCAGATTTACCTTTGTTCAGCTTAACCTGTCGGCGTGTTTCGTGGATCAGAGCGTGCGTTTAGAGGGAGTGACCGTGCGTTTGTACGTCTAAATTATGTACATGTAGTAAAAAATCCGCAAGATGACCAAAGCGTGCGTTTGAGCGGAGCGTGCTTTTGTATGGCGTGCGTTTAGGCGGAGACTACTGTCACCATCAATGCCACTGCCATCACCTCCAACAACAATGTCACCACCACCACAACCACCACCATCGACAACAACACCAACAACAACAACTGAATATGTGATACACTTGCTGGTTATACATTCTAATTTGTAGCCTTTAACAACAACAACAACAACAACAACAACAACAACAACAACAACAACAACAACAACAACAACAACAGCAGCAACAACAACGACAACAACAACAACAACTGAAGAAGAAACAACGACGACAACAACAACAACAACAACAACAACAACAACAATAACAACAGGAGTATGCGATAATATGCTAGCTGGTTATAACTTTTAATCTGCTGCTTTCAATTTGTGCCTTTGTGTTTTACGATGTTATTGTGCATGTTTCTCTTCTACTCGGACACAGAACTTAGAACAAAGTCCTGAACTCATTCGTATTGGCTGCTGGCGCTGTAGCTTTATTTGTTATAAAGAATATCTCACATCATACTCGCAAACATACTTTCAGCGTGTTTTATCGGTGTTTTAGAAGACCAGAAAGCAGTGATTTGTAGAATTTGACGAGTTTAAAAATGTCCATTTATAGAATTTCTCTCTCCTTCTTTTTCGTCCTCTCTCTCACTCTTTCCCTCTCTCTCTCTTTCTCTCTCCCTCTTCTCTCTTCACTCCCCTCTCACTCTCCGTTTTCTCTCCCATTCTCTCTCTCTACCCC
>NW_004797816.1:413743-419249 GCF_000002075.1 Aplysia californica
CAGCAGCAGCAGCAGCAGTAGTCGTGTTCAAAATAACATCTAAATTAGAAATAAGACAAACCAACAAGTGTCGGCACTGCGTTTGAAAAGCAACTATGACTAACGTTACAAAACGTTCATAAAACCAAAACAGATTTTAAGTTCTGGCCTCCAAAAGTGTCCTTTCTTTCTGCAAATTATAATTATTCACTTACCAAACTCCTTCGCAAAATAGTTTGCTATAGCTATTGCCTGTGCATAGACTTCTCCATCTACCTCCACCCATGGCGCCGTTCCAAAGGGGGCCTCTGGAAAGAAAACAAAAAAGAAGGTTAAAGATACTTGAAGATCTGAGCTGACAATAATTTGGTACGGAATGAAAAAAATAAATAAATAAAAATCAGTTACGAGATGTATGGGGAAAAATATGACATACTTAATTAAAGAAATTGAATACTAAGGCCGTACTTTAAGTCGAAGGTGAAGATTAGTGTTATGGATCTAGCACCATTGTGTTCAAAACAATAATCACATTTTTAAAAAGGCCAACCAACGTGTCTCAGAAATGCATTTAAGAAGTAACTATGATTAACGGTACGAAAGGTCTATTGTGCCTAAATGGATTTATAGCTCAGCCACCAAAAAGTGACCTTTCTTTGTGCGAACTTATAATTTACTCTCTAAAAGTAGAAGATCATTATGTTACAGGATAACCTACCCCCACTGTGATTTGTTCCTTACAATATTATGGCCACTTAAAACGACACGGGATCATTGTGAAAGAGGTGCTTGAAGGAAAAATGTAGGGCAGGAGAGCCAGAGGAAAGCAAAGAATTACATGGATGGAAAATATAAGAACATGGATATGGCAGAATGTGCAACGGCAGCTTACGACCGTGAAGGATGAAGGGTCATTACACGTCAACCTTTGAATCAGAGATGACATCTCCAGGTATCCAGGTAGCTGTCCTTGAACAAGTGTTTCAGCTTCATGATGTTCCATAACTATTGTTAGGCTCTAACTGCCTTCACCGAAATACACGCCATAACATGTCATATGGATTTTATAATATTTCTAAAGAACAGAAGCTGCTTAATGATAGATTTCAGTAGCTGCTTGGTGGGTGTTTATTTCTTTGATCTTACATCAGAAGGCGAAGTCTTGATAGTTATTCCGCGGTGCACACTAATGATATCCTTCACCCCACCTCAACCATCACCCGCTCTTTTGGGCTTTTCCATGATAATAGAAAGTCAGTATTACCTTGAATATTCTCAGGAATACTTTGAAAAAGTAAATTAAGAACGATCGTTCGAAAGAAAAAATTTCACGATTGAAAGTAATAATAATAATAATAATAATAATAATAATAATAATAATAATAATAATAATAATAATAATAATAATAATAAATAGCATTTGTATAGCCCATATCCCCACTCGAAAGCAAGCTTTATGCGCTTTACACTATATTATTACTCAGCAGACAATAGAACACTCGGAAACCTTTTCAGCTTCCAGGGAAGCATACAGTGCAAGCAGCTGGTCAAGTGGTCAAACACTAACAAACTGACAAGATCTTTCATTGACTAAGCTGGGTATCCATTTTCACCTGGAAGAAGTGGGGAAAATTCTTGTAAAGTGCCTTTCCCAAGGACACAACGTCGGACCCGCGGCTCGAAACCCCGAACCAGAAACCTCACGATTACGAGTCCGGTAGCCTGACCACTAAGCCACCGTAGGCCTATATCTTGGCATGAACTGACGGTATTCCTTTTGATTTTTCGCACGCTGACGCAAATTGTGAGACATTATGCAAAAAACGATCAAGCCGCCATTTCACAAAACAATTAAGAAACAAACAGATCAAAAGTCGTCGGTCTCTAATGAAATCGGTCATTGAAAATGAGGACTGATTTTTATAATAACAATCAGAGAAAACTCCGTCTGGATGTGTCCACCAAAATGACCCGACTGTAGTTTGTTTGTTTGTGTGTGTGTGTGCGGGGGGGGGGGGGGGGGGTGAGTGTGTGTGCGTGCATGCGTGTGTGTGTGTTTGTGTGTGTGTGTGTGTGTGTGTGTGTGTGCGAGTGAGTGTGAATGGTCATGTGTGTGTGTGACTGTGCGTGTGTGTGTGTGTGTGTGTGTGTGTGTGTGTGTGTGTGTGTGTGTGTGTGTGTGAGTGTGTTTGGCGGGGGGAGGGGTCAGAGGCCCTCAATTTCTTGAAAATTGTCCCGTTTGGTCACTTGTTGTCGTGACTTACTTGTCAATCATATTCTTTACCACCGCAATCTTCTTTGATGAAAACAACACAGTAACATGAAACAAACCACCCATCCATACACAGCATTTGTGTAACGCAATCCTCTTTCGGCTGAATGACTACCCTCTAGCGGTTGTTAGGGTGACAAATCAGACTGGACTTAAAACGCTGTACTGTAGACCGTGTTCGATTGGGCAGTACTTACAGTTTTTTTGCTTTACGTTTTGGTTAGTGTTTTACCTCGCTCGCAACTGCATAAGGTCATAATATATGAGGGCGCGGGACACATTAAACATTTTCAGTACGTTGGAAACTTTGAATTTTGCCCAGGTAGCCGCCAAAGCCTACTCTTATCGATTTTAGAGTACCAAGGGATCTTTAACGTGTGCAACTTGCACCCGGATTCTCCGAGATTTGTCAACCTTGACCGAGAAAGCTAGGAGTAGATCTTTCTTTCCATAAGGTTAGGGGTGTGGCTGAAAGACAGCAATAAGAAGGAGCCAAGGAGTAGCAGTAGAAAGGCCGCAAAAAGAGTCAAGAGCCCAGACGAGGGGATATAGGAGGTGAGGGATGGGGGCAGAAAGTGGAGACGAAAGCAGACGACAGAACATTGCTATAGAGCAGGAAAGGGGGTGAAAGGAGACAATTTTAGAGAAGAACATTTTCGTGTAACTACCCGGATTCGAACCCGGGACCTTTGAATGAGAGACGAACACCTTAACCTCTAGGCCACGAGAGCCCTTGGACTTGCTGTAAACCATACTAATGCAATCCTCTTTCGTCTGAATGACTACCCTCAAGCGGTCTTAGGGTGACAATCAACGGTACACCCTACCGATTTTACATTTTCTTTTCTTTTCTTTTTGGTATGAAGACGTTTTCACCCCCCTCCCCCCATCGAAACAATAAAAATTGTTAATGGGGCGAGGTTTTTTTTCAGTTTGAGGGCGTTTTACACACACAGATTTTGTTTTAGTAAGCGTTTTACAGCACTCGCAACACGCCAATTAGATAATTCATAAGTCACGAAGATTAGACGTGCTACAACAGAGTACAACAAACACAAAAGGAAGGAGGAGAGAAAAAGACATTAAACCTTTGATAGGAAAGAAGGAGCAAACCACACAAGAGCACCCCCCCCCCTCAAACCACCAGCAACGCACACAGAAACATTATACAGTTGGCACGTTGTACCATGTGTTTGCAATAACAATAATATATCCACAATATACATGTACCCCATTTGTCAAAAACATGGTAGCCTTTTTAGTTTTGGTAAGAGTTTTACGGCACTTGCAACACAATAAGGTCATAAGAGCGCCAGAAGATTAGAAGTGCTACAAGAGAGTAACACAAATAAAAAAGAATGAGGAAAGATAAAGACGATAGATGTTTGATAGGAAAGAAGGAGCAAACTACACCAGAGCATTCTCCAACCACCAACGACGCACACAGAAACAGAATACAGTTGTCACGCTGTACCGTGTGTTTGCAATTTAAACATAATACCCACAATATCCCCCATTTGTCCATAACATGGTAGTCTGGTCACACCAGTCTGACTTAACAGGTTGTGAGCTGGTCATTGCACTCAGCTTTTTGTGATAAAGAGCATTTGTTTTGCTCAATTTCCCTCTCAACAACAAGATCTTTTGTTTGTTTCAGTAAGTGTTTTGTGGCACTTGCAACACAATAGGTCATACGTGCCCAAGATTAGAGGTGTTATAAGAGAGTAACAAACATAAACAAGACGGAGGGGAGATAAAGGCAATATAATATTATGTTTGATAGGAAAAAAGGAGCAAACCACATCAAAGCACACGCCAACCACCGACCATAAAAGGAGGAGCGATAAGGATGATAGTTGTATGATAGGAAAAAAGGAGCAAACCACACCAGAGCACCCGTCAACCACCCACCATGGTAGTCTTGTCGCGTCAGTCTGACTTAATAGGACGTAAGCTGGTCATTGCACTCAGCTTTTTTTGTTTTTAAAGAGCATTTGTTTTGCTCAATTTTCCGCTCAACAGCAAGCTTTAAAGGCTTTACATTCTATGTTATATAGTATGATGAGCCACGCCGAGATCCACAACAACCAGGGTAGAAGCATGAAGCATAACGCCAGCACAGAGTTGAAATGACCTCTCTCCTTTGAGCCTCCGGGAGACCTTTGGACTAATAATAATAATAATGACAGGATTTTTATAGCGCATAGTTCATGCCCCCGTCCTGTGATCTTGGTCAGTGCGTGGGCCATAAGCCAGGTGGCTTAAATTTTTGCCCTCGAGGCATTATTAATTTAGCGCCGTGTGTAGGAGACAGAGGAACAAGAAACATGTCCTCACATATTTGTGAGGCATCGTTGTAAAATACATTGTATAAATAAAGATAAAATAAATTACACTTTTATTTGTCACAGAAGGGCACTTTGGTTTACAATGGCAAACACACATACATAAATACATAAACCATGAGCTCGTTAAAGTAATTAAATTGAAAAAATCAGAAATTTTCCCTGCGTGTTTGGTGATTAGTATTGTCGATTTTATATTGGCACAGCACATTTTATGACCATGTAAAACACGTTTCTGTACAGATTTTATAGAACATTTTTTATCGAAGGCACACAAAATATAGATTTGCAGTTTCCAAGGCTTGGGAAGTCACCAAACTTTGACGGCAATTTCCTCAAAAGTTTTACCTCTTACACTAGACGACTCCACATTCAATGGACAATATCTCGCTTTCTTATCAAGATAGACGAGCATTTTTTCCTCAAAAGCAAAGCAAGTAAACTGGCTCTGAGATCGTACCAATGACTCTTATGTTTGTTTTTGTGTTTTGAGTAAAGAGAACCACATCGACACAATACTGGTCATTTAGTGCTGGGAAAAAGTAAGACAGACAAATACAACCGAGGGAAAGTGAAGAGGTAAGACATTCCAGTAGCGCCCTCCAACCACCCGCTAACTCTTTATACTCCAAAACAAACGCATGCCTGATTCCACCACGTCTTGGCACATTTTATGACGACACCCACACAAACATTGCAAGTGCAGAGACATTACATTATCAAAGTAAAATAAGTGACGACGTCAGCATAGAATGAAAGAGGAGACAACAACCAGTCGTATCAACATGGGACAAATAGTGTTTTTTGGGGGGTTTTTTGGTGAGTTTTACAGCACTTACAACACAATAAGGTCATATACGTGCCGAAGATGAGAAAGAGAGAGAGAGAGAGAGAGAGAGAGAGAGAGAGA
>NW_004797816.1:419351-423639 GCF_000002075.1 Aplysia californica
TAAAAGACGTATATCAAAGGCACATAAAATGTAGATTAGCAGTTTTCAAGGACTCTCAAGCTTGGGAATTCACCATTCTTTGACGGCCATTTTCTCGATAGTTTTACCTCTTGCCCTAGACGACCCCCACCTCCTTCAACCGACAATATCTCGACTTCTAATCATAATAGATGAGTATTTATTTCATCCAAAAGCAAGGCAAATTAACTGGCTCTAAAACTGTACCAATGACTCTTTTGTTTGTTTTTGTGTCTTGAGTAAAGAGAACCACATTGATACAATACTAGTCATTTAGTGCTGGGAAAAGGTAAGACAGACAGTCAGATACAACAGAGGGAAAGTGAAGAAGTAGGACATTCCAGTAGCGCGCTCCAACTATCCGTTGACTCTTTATACCCGGAACCTGACGAGTTCCTGATTCCACCACGACTTGGCACTTTTTGTGATGACACCCACACAAAGATTTAAAGTGCGAGGACGTTACATTATCAAAGTAAAACAAGTGATGACGTCAGCTTAGAAAGGAAGATGAGACAACGGCCAGTCGTGTAAACATGGGACAAAATTGTGTTTTTGTTTTTTTCGTTAGAGTTTTGAGGGCACTTGTTAAACAATAAGGTCATATACCTGCTGAAGATTAGAGAGAGAGAGAGATATATAGAGATAGATAGAGAGAGAGTCAGAGAGAGAGAGAGAGTGAGAGAGAGCGAGAGTGAGAAAGAGAGAGAGAGAGAGAGAGAGAGAGAGAGAGAGAGAGAGAGAGAGAGAGAGGAGACTGGATATGAGTTCCCCTAGAAACAAACAGATTGCAGAACAAGCAGAACGCAGTGTGGGAGATCTCGGGGATGTATACCCTTCTATAGACCCGGCCCGGAGCCTGCAGTCAATGGATCGGTGGACCAGAGCACCACGGAGTATCTGCCGATCGTACTTTGATCTTACATCAAAAGGTGGATTATGGTTAGCTACTCCGTGGTGCAGTAGACTAACTAATAGGCACCGATTTAAAAAAAATGTGAACATGTTTTTACACCCGCCATTAACACTATACATATCATTTGGGAGCCCCTTTTCTTTTATTCTTTTTTTTCTTTTCTTTTTTTTTTTGGGGGGGGGGGGTTGTATAATGGCGTTTTTACACCCAATCGACACAATATAGATCATTTGGGAGGCGGGCTTCGACCCCCCGTTTCAGATTTACCATACTAAATCCAGATTTAGAAATGGTGAAATGGTATCCGTAGGTTATTTATGAGGTGGGTCCTCCGAGTTAAACGTCCATTTCCTTCTTTTGTGGTAAGTGCTTTACGGCGCTCGGAACTGCATAAGGTTCTATGAGCGCACGTGACACACTAAATATTTTCAGTAGGTAGGAAATTTCGAATTTTTGACGGGTGGAGACCGAAGCCTACTCTTATCGGTTTTGGACCATCAAGGGATCTTTAACGTGCGTAACTTGCACTCGGGCCTTCCGAGATTTTTCATCCTGGTGCAAGAAGACTAGGTGTAAATCTTTCCTATCAGACGATCAAGGGTGTGGCCGAAATACAGCAATAAGAAGGAGCCAAGGAGAAGCAATAAAAAGGCTGCAGAAAGAGTCAGGAGCCCCCCGGGGGGAGGTGAGGGGTGGGGGATGAAAGTGGAGACGAAAGGAGACGACAGAACATTGCTACAGAGCAGGAAAGGAGGTGAAAGAAGGTGAAAGGAGACAATTTTAGAAAATATTTTTTTTTCGGTCGCTACTCCAGAATCCAACCCGGGACCTTTGAATGAGAGGCAAACACCTTAACCTCTAGGCAACGAGAGCCCCCCCCCCCCCCCTCCGTCTATCTCCGAAAGGACCGAGACAATTGGGAGATTCTTGTTAAATGCCTTTCCCAAGGACACAATGTCGGACATAGCTAAGGCTCGAACCTTAACCCCGAATACAACACCCAAACAAAAAGACCGAGAAGCTTACTTTATAAACACCACACGCAAATCAACCTCGGTTTTTCTGCCTGCGGCGACGTAGCATCTAACCGTTACAGTAGAGATGAAGTAAACATAAGAAATAGAGGTTTACAAAACTAGTTCTGAAATAATACGTTATTGTAACAAACAAGATTTTCGTCAGACCGGTACTTTTAGAAGCATTTTTTATAACTCAATGCTCGCCTTATGTTTCAGTTAGACAAAAAAAAAAAAAGAAAAGAAATATTTATTGCAAATTTGAAACCCCTGACTCCTTACCGTTCATTCACCGACAAACAACACATATTTCAACATAAATGTTTATTTTTAACATTCTAAAAGACCTCAGGGGTCTCTAAAAGACTAGCAATAACAACAACAAAAACAATAAACAAAAACAGGCCAAGACTCCTGTTCTCACCTCCCGACCCTCTAAGACATTATCAAAACAGTGCAACAATGCCGTAACCACAGACTGGAAACTTGAATCACTTCCCGGCCAGCCAGCCCGGTACATATAGACACTGAACTGTTGGCATGTCTTTGATGTCAGCCGCTGTGGTTACAACATACGCAGTTTTCTCCCCTTGTCTGAGCATTTCACCAGATGGCAAGATCTCATTGGATGTCACCAGACAATAGACTTGTCAACGTCAGTTGTAAAAATCGTACTTCAGCAATATTTTCAGTGTATGAAGACCTTTTTTTCTTCTTTGAAAAACACATAATTGCTTTGTCTTATGTTTGAGTCAGGCACCGATGAAGACAAAGTAACAATAAATTAGAAAAATAAAACGATTTCTTGATTATTTGTATATTATTGAAACAAACATTTTTTTTCAAACTAGATTTTACAAAACCATTGTTTTGTCTAATGTTTCAGTCTGACGAAAAACAAATCTAACTACATAAATATTTGTTGCAAACTTGAGACTCCTGACCCGTTGCTATTTATTTGCCGACGAAACAAAACTCGATATTTCAATGGGTTGTTTTTTCTCCACTATTTCCGTGTACATTAAAATGCCTCACCAGTCTCTAAAAACAAACAACAAACAAACAATAAACAAAAGCAGGCCAAGACCCCGGTTCTCACCTCCCGACCCTCAAAGACATTATCAAAACAGCGCAACAATGCCGTAACCACAGACTGAAGACTTGAATCACTTCCCGGCCAGCCAGCCCGGTACATAATAGACGCTGAGCTGTTGGCATGTCTTTGATGCAAGCCGCCGTGGTTACAACATACACAGTTTGCTCCCCTTGTCTGAGCATTTCACCAGATGGCACGAGCTCACAGGCAGTCATCAGACAATAGGACAATAGACTCGTTAACGCTAGGTGTGGGGACCAAACTCCAATAATATTTACTTTGCATAAAGACCTGCTTCTATATATCTTTTAAAATAATGAACAAAGGCACGTCAAGACTCTGGTTTTCACCTCCGGGTCCTCTAAGAACATGTCAAAACACAGCAACAATTCCTTAATCAGGGACAGAAAACTTCAATCACTTCCCAACCAGCATGCTGAGTATATAAGGGATGCTGGTCAGTATGTGGTCACTTTTCTCTGGACGTTCCAAGGATACGCATCGTGTGTGGAGACTATCATCGTTTCATATCACCGAAGTTGCAAGACACAGCATGGATGCCGTTGAACAGCACGACGCTTTTTTCAACTCCTTTAACCTGGTGAGAGGCCCCTGTCTAGGGAGTGGCGCCTTAGGAGAGGTTGTTCTGGCCTCGGCCAAACACAACTCGTCGTTGAAGGTGGCGGTGAAAATCGTACCTTTTGAGACGGAGGAGTGTGAAAGCGACTTTCTCTCTGAAGTCGGCTTCCTGCGTGATCTGCGCCACCCCTGCATCCTCAAGATGATAGCGTTTGCTATGGATGATCACTACGGCTTCATGTTGTCGACATACTTCAAGAACGGCACACTTCGCGACACCATGTCGTCCGACCCCCCTGTGAAAGAACCACGGATCCTCCGACACATTCTCGACGTGGCCAGCGCTCTGCAGTACATCCACGGTCTTCACATCTTCCACCAAGACGTCAAGCCGAGAAACATCCTCTTGGATGACCAGGATCGTGCTGTTCTGGCAGACTTTGGACTGGCAAGACAGGCAAGCGACAGCTCCGCGATGGTGATGAAGTGGGAGACTACACCTGGCTATTACGGACCCGAGACAAGGAAAAGTCGGCCTATGAGTCCTTTCAAGGTAAGAATAAGTTCCTTTTTTTTCATCTCTTTTTTGTGGTCTGTCTTTTACCCGTTTAGCTCTCTCTCTCTCTCTCTCTCTCTCTCTCTCTCTCTCTCTCTCTCTCTCTC
>NW_004797816.1:423739-427118 GCF_000002075.1 Aplysia californica
GTGTGTGTGTATGTGTGTGTGTGTGTGTGTGTGTATCTCAGCGAAAACGTATTTATCGTTCATCTGAATCTGTGATCAGTGTTTCTATATTTCACACTCTACATTATTTAGTGCAATAGCTCTGGCCCCCTCAGAAAATAATAGCAAACCATCAAAGTTTCTTACCTCTTTTACCGTCTATCCTCTCTTACCCAAACTTGCCTCCCCTTCCCAGTCTGTTGGCTGCCGTGTCTGGTATAGCACCTCTCTGCCTCCCAACCTTCACTGCTCTGCTCTCATGTTTAATGTGACGCTAATTCTAATCCAGTACCTCCCGGCGGTCAAAGACCTACTCTTCGTAATGTTAGGATTTCGGTACAGAATTAAACAGAGGATCCAAAGGTGTAAAATCTTCTCTTAACAAGCTTTGTCAGCTAGGCGGCCTTGCTAAACTTGCTTCCTCTACTTGAGCAAAATGTCTGGCTTATTTCAGTGATTCCTGCGTATTGTATATAATCTGTACCTTGATTCTGTCTGTCTGTCTGTCTGTCTGTCTGTCTGTCTGTCTGTCTGTCTGTATGTCTGTCTGTCTGTCTGTCTGTCTGTATGTCTGTATGTCTGTCTGTCTGTCTGTCTCTCTCTCTCTCTTTCTCTTTCGCTCTCTCTCTCTCTCTTTCTTTCTTTCTTTCTCTCTCTCTCTTTCTCTCTCTCTCCCTATCTCTCTCTCTCTATCCCTCTCTCCCTCTCTCTCTCTCTCTTTCTCTCTCTTTCTCTCTCTCTCTCTCTCTCTCTCTCTCTCTCTCTCTCTCTCTCTTTCTCCCCCCCCCCGTCTGTATCTCTCTCTCTGTTTCTCTCTCACTTATTTCCAATTGTATGCTCATTCATTCCAATGTATGCTAACATTTTACTAGGTTTTATTTTCCTCAGACCCCCCCACTCCCTTTTCTCCCAGAGGTCAATCTTGTATCAGCTGGATCCCTCTGGGAAAGACTTCGGAAAGTCAAAACATTTTTAATGCAGCCCACTTCGGTGTGACGGTCTCAAGCCCGTAAAATGCAGAGAGGAAATGTTCAAACACTCACAATAACTAAATTTTTAAGTATAAAAAATGACTACGCTTATGTCAAACTAGAAAGAAAATAAAAAAATTAAAGCAAAAGTTTCCGGAAAAAGCCGAAACAAAGCTGTGAGTGTCTCAGTACATTACATTTTCTTCAGTGCTATTTTCTTGTTTTGGCTCACATGCACATTCACACACACACATGCATACACACACGCACACAAACACGCACACAAACACACACACACACACACACACACGCACACACAATCACACATACTCTCTCTCTCACACACACACACACACACACACACACACACACACACACACACACACGTACGAACGCACGCATACTCTCACATACTCATAATATTGTACTATTAAATTTCTGCCTCCAACATCCATTATCGACACACTTTTTAGCACCAAGTCTCTTAATTTGTAAATAATGCAGGCTGCTTATTGGACACCATAATATTCATACCATTCTATCATTATGTTCCATTTATAATAATAGATGCATATTAAGATGCTCTACCCTGATTATGTTTGGGTTTGTTGTTTTTTTTGTTTGTTTGTTTGAGAAAAGAGAAGCCATTTAGTGCTAGGAAAGGGTAAGATATACCGACAGAAACTTTAGAGAGAAAGGAAAGAAGGACAACCTACCATTGACGCCCTCCATCCACACACTTCCCCTTATTCAAAAATGAGTAACTGCACAAGCTATGATAACATCTTTTCAAACTTTGCTAATAGAAAAAAAAGGGCTCTAAAGTACTTTTGGAAAACACCAGTGAGCACTTTTGTTTTAGTAAGAGTCGTACGGCACTTGCTACACAATAATGTCATACAAGTGTCGAGCGTTAGTTTAGTTTACTAAGGTTTTACCGGAGACAAAGAGAAGTCACTAGTCATCGTCTGTTTTACTGCACTCGCAACTGCATAAAGTCATATGAGCGCCAAGGGGTGGATGTCAACAGAGAAGTCCAAGCGGGGAATCAGGCTTACTCTGCTCACCACTCTAGCCTCAACAGCACAAAGTCTGATTCGACTATCAAGGCACCCCGGAAATAACAGTTTACAAGAGAGTGACACACGTACAAAAGAAGTAGAGAAAGGAGAAGCAAACCACACCAGAGCACCTGCAAACCACCCATTGAGTAATACATACGTCTACACAGCAATGAAGTTTTTTTTTCAAAAGATTAATACAATAGTTTGCAAACACAGACTTTTGTGTGGCACCCACGGACTTCTCTGACGTTTCTAACACGTTGGTCTAATAATTAAAACCAGAGAACGCTGTTGAGCTTATTTTAGTAAGAGTTTTACGGCACTTGCAACACAATAAGGTCACATAAATGCCGAAGATTAGATGCGTTTATAAGAGCAACAAACAAACAAAAGAAGAAGAGAGGAGAGAGAAGAGATCACTTATGTGATCACTTATGAAGATTGGATGCGTTATACACATAAGACTAACAAACATAAAAAAGAGAAGGAGAGAAAACAGAAGAGATCAGGGCGGTAGATGTTTAATATGAAAGAAATCATAAGCAAGCCACACCAGAGCACCCGCCAACCACCCGCGAAGAACAAGCCGTTTTATCGTTATTCAAAGCGGAAAACGCAATAATGTTTTCAATTAGTTGTAGTAGAAGTCACCGCTTTGTTATTTATTGTTCACGGCCCTGGGGCTGATCACCGGTGTCCACCTTATTACTGAGGAGACTTTACTTCTTCACTATACCTTTCATACCTTTTCCTCCCTCGCTCCGCCTCTTTCTCTGCCTGCCAGTGTATCTGTTTATTCACCTGTGTGCTTTTTTATGCTTTTACCCTTTCACACTGTTTAATATGAGCAATGAAGGCGATGTTAACAAATTTTGTCTGTCTTGTCTAACCCTTTGTCAGTCTGCCCCCCCCTCTCTCTCTCTCTCTCTCTCTCTCTCTCTCTCTCTCTCTCTCTCTCTCTCTCTCTCTCTCTCTCTCTCTCTCTCTTCATTTTCCCTATCTCTGCATCATTCAAAAACATGTCAATGTGCCTGCACTCATGTTCTGAAATTGTAAAGCATGTGGTTGGAAGGGGCCAATGATTTGTCTAACGTCTTTACTTTGCTCTTTGCTGTTTCTGCCTGCCTGTCTTACTTTTTCTCAGCACTGTAAGCCCTTTATTGTGTCGATGTGCTTCTCTTCGCTCACGCAAACAAACAAACAACGTTTAATACAGATGGATCCCATACATGCTATCAACTCCTTTGTAATTTAAAGTGGCGTCGGTGGCCTAGTGGTTAGGCTCTCGGACTCGCAACCGTAAGGTCGTGGGTTCGAATCCCGTCA
>NW_004797816.1:429913-434169 GCF_000002075.1 Aplysia californica
GATAGATAGAGAGAGAGGGGGGGGTATATAAATATTGGTCCATATAAGAGGTCCCCTAAAAGCAAACAGATCATTTTGTAAGCAGAACGCAGTGTGTGAGGTTGCGGGGATCTATCCCCTGCTAAAGACCCGGGCCCGTGGCCTGCAGTCAATGGATCGGTGGACCGGAGCACCACGGAGTAGCTACCGATCGTACTTTGATCTTACATCAAAAGATGGATTATCGTTAGCTTTTTTTTGTTTATAGTTTTAGAAGAGGTTTTACGGCGCTCGCAACTGCATAATGTCACATGAGCGCCAAAAGATTAGAAGTGTTACAAGAGAGTAACAAACATAAAAAAAAGAAAATGGGGAGATAAGGACGATATATGTTTGATAGGAAAGAAGAAGCAAACCACACCAGAACACTCGCCAACCATCCACTTCTAACAAACAGTTAGCTACGCCGTGTGTTGGATTGGAATCCACAGGGTAAAATATCAAGGGGCAGACCGCACTGAACCTAGAGAAGAATCACATAAATTGATGTACAGAAAAGTGGGAAGACACGGAATAATATCAAGAGGCTAGCTCAGAATAGTAAAGGGTGGAAATTGTTTGTCCGTGGCCAATACCCAAGTGCAGGGTGAGAAAGGCAATGATGATGATGGTGATGACTCCGTGTGTTGGAAGACGTGCAGCTAAACAAGGCACCGATTTTTTTAAAAGATGAAGATGTTTTTAAAACCGCCATTAACGAATTACAGATCATTTTGGAGGCTTTTTTCGGAGGGGAGGGGGGTATGGAAGGCGTTTTTACACCTCATCGACACAATATTGATTTTTTGGAAGGCGGGCTTCGACCCTCCCTTTCAGATTCTACCGGGCTAGGTCAAGATTTTTAAAATGTGGAAATGGTATAGGTTTAATGCCCCTATCAACACTAGTAGGTTATTTAAGGGGCAGGACCTCCGAGTTTAACGTCAATCTCCCAAAGGACCGAGACAATTGGGAGATTTCTGTAAAGCGCCTTTCCCAAGGACAAAACGTCGGACCGAGCTGAAACTCGAACCTTAGGTCCGAAAACAACAGACAAATAAAAAGACAATGAAGTTTACTCTATAACAATTATCTCCACACGGAAATCGACCTCGGTTATTGCTTGAGGCGGTGAAGCATCTTGCCGTTACAGTAGAGACAAACATAATTTTTCAATCATAAATAGGGGTATACAAAACTAGTTCCGAAATATTTGTATGGTATTGTAACAAACAAAATTTTCGTCAGACCGGTAAATCTAGGAGCTTTTTGCAAAACCAAGTGTTCGCTTTCATTTCGGTTTGACAAACAAAACAAACTTTAAAAATATGCATTGCAAATTTGAGACACTTGACTTGCTGCCATTCATTCACCCACGAAACAATGCATGTTCCTATATCTTTAGAAATCACTTTAAAACTAGAAGACTTCAAGCGTCTATAAAACAACAAACAAAACAAGCAATAAACAAAAGCAGGCCTAGACCCCGGCTCTCACCTCCCGACCCTCTAAGATATTGTCAATAGAACGCAAAATGCCGTAACCACAGACTGAAAACTTACATCAGATGTGCAATCCAAACTCCATTAATAATTCCTCATGTATAAAGACGTGGGGTATTTTTTTTTCACCTTTCTATTTATGTTTTTAGAGAAAGTTTTAGTAAGAACCTTACAGCACTTGCAACACAATAAGGTCATACAAGTGCCGAAGAATAGAGGTGTTACAAAAAGGAGGGGAGAGACAGTTTTAGTTTTAGTAGAGGTTTTACGGCGCTCGCAACTGCATAAGGTCATATGAGCGCCAGAAGATTAGAGGTGTTACAAGAGAGTAACAAACATAAAAAAGAAGGAGGGGACAGAAAGGCGATAGATGTTTTATAGGGAAGAAGCAAACCACATCAAAGCATCCGCCAATCAAACATAATTATTTGTTGTCACATGTGTCCCATGCCAAAGGGCTTGAACCCCGATGGCGGCTGGATCGGAAAAGTAAAGTAAAGTAAAGTAGTAAATCTCATGTATAACTCAAGCACCCATAGAGATGAAGTATAAAAGAAATAGTCAAGTAAAACTAGTTCTTAATTATATCTGTGTCATTGCAACAAACAATTCCTTTCAAACTGGTAAATTCAGAAGTATGTTAGTCCTAAAAAAAATTGTTCTATCTTAAATTTCTGTCAGAAAAAAAAAAACGAACTTCAGGAATATTTTTTGCAAATTTGAACACCAACAAAACAAGGCACAATATTCAAACATTTTTAGATATCCCTTTCAAACTAGAAGGCCTCACTGGTCTAAAAAAAACAAACAAACAAACAAACAAACAATAAACAAAAGCAGACAAAGACCCCGGTTCTCACCTCCCGACCCTCTAAGACTTTATCAAAACAGCGCAACAATGCCGTAACCACAGACTGAAAACTTGAATTACTTCCCGGCCAGCCAGTCCGGTACACAATAGACGCTGAGCTGTTGGGCATGTCTTTGATGCAAGCCGCCGTGGTTACAACATACGCAGTTTGCTCCCCTTGTCTGAGCATTTCACCAGATGGCACGAGCTCACTGGCAGTCACCAGACAATAGGACAATAAGAAGACGTCAGGCATGAAATCCAAACTCAAGCAATATTTCCAGAGTATAAAGACAGGTTTCCTATTTTTTCTACCTTTAAAAAAATAATTTAGTATAAAAGAAACAGACGAGTAAAACTAGTTCTTAAATTATGTGTTGGTTATTGCAACAAACATTTCTTTTCAAACTGGTAAATTTAGAATTACGTTAGTCATAAAAAAACCAATTGCTCTATCGTATGTTTCAGCTAGACAAACAAAACTAACTTCAGAAATATTTTTGGCAAATTTGAAAGACCTGACTGATTGCCATTCATTCACCAGCGAAACAAGGCACAATATTCAAACATTTTTAGAAATACCTTTCGAACTAGAAGGCATCAAGGGCCTCTAAAAAATAACAAAAAACAAAAGCAAACAATTGACAAAAGCAGGCCAAGACCTCGGTTCTCTCCTCCCGACCCTCTAAGACATTATCAAAACAGCGCAACAATGCCGTAACCACAGACTGAAAACTTGAATCACTTCCCGGCCAGCCAGCCCGGTACATAATAGACGCTGAGCTGTTGGCATGTCTTTGAAGCAAGCCGCCGTGCTTACAACATACGCAGTTTGCTCCCCTTGTCTTTGCATTTCACCAGATGGCACGAGCTCAGTGACAGTCACCAGACAATAGGACAATAGACTCGTTAACTTCAAGAGTGGTAACCAAACTCCAATAATATTTACTTTGCTTAAAGACTTCTATGTATCTTTTAAAACAATTTTTAAAAAAGGCAGGCCAAGACTCTAGTTCTCACCTCCCAGTCCTCTAAGAACGTGTCAAAACACAGCAACAATTCCTTAATCAGGGACAGAAAACTTCAATCACTTCCCGGCCAGCAAGCTGAGTATATAAGGGACGCTGGTCAGCATGTGGTCACTTTTCTCTGGACGTTCCGAGGATACGTATCGTTTGTGGAGATTATCATCGTTTCATATCACCGAAGTTACACGACCCAGCATGGATGCCGTTGAACAACACGACGCTTTTTTCAACTCCTTCAACCTGGTGAGAGGCCCCTGTCTAGGGAGTGGTGCCTTAGGAGAGGTTGTTCTGGCCTCGGCCAAACACAACTCGTCGTTGAAAGTAGCGGTGAAAATCGTAACTTTTGAGACGGTGGGGTGTAAAGGCGACTTTCTCTCTGAAGTCGGCTTCCTTCGTGATTTGCGCCACCCCCGCATCCTCAAGATGATAGCGTTTGCTATGGATGATCACCACGGCTTCATGTTGTCGACTTACTTCAAGAACGGCACACTTCGCGACACCATGTCATCCGACCACCCTGTGGAAGAACCACGGATCCTCCGACACATTCTTGACGTGGCCAGCGCTCTGCAGTACATCCACGGTCTCCACATCTTCCACCAAGACGTCAAGCCGAGAAACGTTCTCTTGGATGACCAGGATCGCGCTATTCTGGCAGACTTTGGAATCGCAAGACAGGCAAGTGACAGCTCCACGATGGTGATGAAGTGGAGGACTACACCCGGCTATAGCGGACCCGAGACGAGGAAAAGGCGGCCTATGAGTCCTTTCAAGGTAAGAATGAGTTCCTTTTTTTTTCTCTCTTTTTGGTTTGTTTTCTTGTCCTTTATTCTCTCTCTCTCTCTCTCTTTCACTCTC
>NW_004797816.1:434269-438731 GCF_000002075.1 Aplysia californica
TTTTTAGCACCAAGGATCTTAATTTGTGAATAATGTAGGCTGCTTATTGGACACCAGAGTATTTGTACCATCCTATCATTAGGTCCCCCATTTAATAATAAATGCAAATGGAGATATTAGTATACCGCTCTACCCCGATTAAGCTTTGTTTGTTTGTTGGAGTAAGTAAAAGTACACTGAGACAGTAATGGCCATTTAGTTTATTTTTATAGTAGAGGGTTTTACGGGGCTCGCAACTGCATAAGGTCATATGAGAGCCAAGGGGTGGGTGTCAACAGGGAAGTCTTTACAGTGAATCAGACTTATTCTGCTCACCTTTCTAGCTTCAAAAGCACAAGGTCTGCCTCAACTATCAAGGCACCTCTGAAATAACGGGTCACAAGAGAGTGACAAACATACAAAAGAAGTAGAGGAAATGACAATAATAAGGATTAAGAAAGAAAAAGCAGCAGTTCCCTGTTGTAGATCATGCACAGGTATGAGCGTGACATGAATCAGCCCATTTACAGTTCTACTGTGCTTGAACTGGAAATGCCCCCCCCCCCCCTTTGGGAATGGCCTAAAGACACTACAGTCAGTGGCGCCGCCCCGGGGGTGATGGCCATTTAGTGCCTGGAAAAGGGAAGACAAACAGACAGAAACATTAGAGAGAAAATAAAGAAGTACGACATACCAGTGGCGCCCTCCAACCTCCCACTTCCCCTTATTCAAAAATGAGTAACTGCACAAGCTATGATAAAAATCTTTTCAAACTTTGCTAAAAGAAAAAAAGGGCGCTAAAGTACGTTTGTAAAACAACAGTGAGCACTTTTGTTTTAGTAAGAGATGTACGGTACTTGCTACACAATAATGTAATAAAAGTGCCGAGCATTAATTTAGTTTACTAAGGTTTTACCGGACACAAAGAGAAGTCACTAGTCATCTCCTGTTTTACTGCACTCGCAACTGCATAAGGTCATATGAGCGCCAAGGGGTGGATGTCAACAGAGAAGTCCAAACGGGGAATCAGGCTTACTCTGTTCACCATTCTACTTCAACAGCAAAAAGTCTGCTTCGACTCTCAAAGCACCCCGGAAATAACAGTTCACAAGAGAGTGACAAACATACAAAAGAAGTAGAGAAAGGAGGAGTAAGCCAAACCAGAGCGCTCGCAAACCACCCATTGAGTAATGCATGACGTCTACGCAGTAATGAAGAGGTTTACAAAAGATTAGTACAACAGTTTGCAATTTAAGTTACACAGATTTTTGTGTTGCACCCGGGGACTCCCCCAACGTTTCTAACACGTTGTTACAATGATTAAGACCAGAGAATGCTATTGAGCTTTTTTTAGTACGATTTTACGGCACTTGCAACACAATAAGGTCACACAAATGCAGAAGATAAGATGCGTTTATAAGAGCAACAAACAAACAAAAAAGAAGAGAGGAGAGAAGAGATCACTTATGTGATCATTTATGAAGATTGGATGCGTTATACACATAAGACTAACAAACATAAAAAAGAGAAGGAGAGAAAACAGAAGAGATCAGGGCGGAAGATGTTCAATATGAAAGAAGTCAGGAGCAAGCCACACCAGAGAACCCGCCAACCACCCGTGAAGAAGGAGCTGTTTTATCGCTATTCAAAGCGGAAAACGCAATAACTTTTTCAATTAGTTGTGGAAGAGGTCACCGCTTTGTTATTTATTGTTCACGGCCCTGGGGCCGATCACCGGTGTCCGACCTTATTACTGAGGAGAATTTACTTCTTTTCTATACCTTTCATACCTTTCCCTTCCTCCCTCCTCCTCTTTTCTCTGCCTGCCAGTGTATCTGTTTGTTCACGTGTGTGTGTGTGTTTTGTTTGGGTTTGTTTTTTTGTTTTTTTGGGGGGTGCTTCTACCCTTTTACACTTTTTTTAACGTGAGCAATGAAGGCGATATTATGTTAACAATTTGTCTTGTCTTGTCTAACTGTTTGTCTGTCTGCCTACTCTCAGTCTCTCTCTCTCTCTCTCTCTCTCTCTCTCTCTCTCTCTCTCTCTCTCTCTCTCTCTCTCTCTCTCTCTCTCTCTCTCTCTCTGTGTGTGTGTCTGTGTCTCTGTCTCTCTTCATTTTCCCTATCTCTACCTCTTTCAAAAACATACTTGTTTACTTGTTTACTTGTGTGAAGGACCGACATCACTGCACAAGGGGCATTCCCATAAGCGCTCCGTCCCCTGAAGAAGCACATCTCGAAGTTTGTAGCTGCTGACGTTTCCAAGCAATGGTTGATTCCATAGCCTTCTGCTCCTCCCACTCAGTCTTGAACTTCTGCAGGCGCCCCATCCAATTTCAAGCTCACGAAGTCGCTCAAGATGATGGTATTCCGTCTCTTCTTGTTCTTTTTCTCTTTTTTCCTTGACTGACTGTACAATTTTATGTTTGTCAGGGCACAGCTTCCCTTCTGGTTTTGCTTTCCCAGCGAGCTCATCAGCCCGCTCATTGCCCTTGACTCCAGCATGGCCCGGGGTGAAGATCCACGTGATCTTTTTCAGTGTTGTCTTTTTCAAGAGCTCTAAGGTTCCCACTTTCAATCTTCCTCAGAGTGCTCTGAGAGTCTGTGACAAAGACCACATGTGCTTGTCGAGTTGTTGTGACCAATTTGAGAGCCTGAGTGATTGCCTCTATCTCCATTCTCATGCTTGATGTTGTCATATCGTGTGCTCTCTGCAGTTCTTGCACCAATCTGCCACTCATTCTTGCTGAGAAGCCCCATCCAGATTTCCCCCCTCGTTTAACAGATCCATCCGTGTATACAACCACATCTCCGTGTCGTGAGTTTTCTTCAATCAGTTGTCGTATCTCAGCATCTGTCGCCCCATGCGGCCACTCTCTACATTCTCTGTTCAGCGTAATCACTACCTTCCCAAAATCTCCCTGCTGTCTCTCATTCACCTTTATCCATTCTTCACCCCGCTTTATATCTTCCAGTGAGCAGACTTCCTTTATGGTGTTTTCAGCCTCAGCCATCCAAGAAGCTTCTCGTTTTAGGCGATTTCCCTTGATTGCTCCAATGGCTTCGTGAAATGGGTGTTGCTTATCCGCCGGCACTCTCATGTACGCCCTGACCTGAGCCACTTTCAAAAACATGTCAATGTGCATGTACTCATATTCTGAAATTGTAATGTAGGTGGTTGGAAGGGGCCAATGGTTTGTGCTACGTCTTTACTTTGCCCTCTGTTGTGTTTGCCTGTCTGTCTTACTTTTCTACAGCACTATATGACCGTTATTGTGTCGATGTGCTTCTCTTTGCTCACGCAAACAAACAAACAAACAAACAAACAAACAGATAGATCCCACAGATAGTAGCAACTCCTTTGTAAATGTTGGTAGCTACTTCATGGCGTCTGTAAAGCGGGGCCTGGGGTCGAGGGGAGTTATTGCGTGACTGTTAGCTACTCCATTGTTCTCCCATTTGTGTAACTGTGTGCGTGTGTGTTCGCGTGTGCATGTGAGTGTGTGTGTGTGTGTGTGTGTGTGTGTGTGTGTGTGTGTGTGTGTGTTTATGTATTTGTGAGAGAGATAGAAAGAAAGACTCCCACTGTCTGAGAGACAGACAGACAGAGAAAGAGAGAGAGAGAGTGTGAGAGAGAGAGAGGGGGGGGGGTGAAACAGACAGAAATATAAATTATATAGTTTTATATATATATATATATATATATATATATATATATATATATATATATATAGATAGATAGATAGATAGATAGATAGATAGATAGAGAGATAGAGAGAGAGAGAGAGAGAGAGAGAGAGAGAGAGAGAGAGAGAGAGAGAGAGAGAGAGAGAGGTACAATGTACAGAGATATTGGTCCTGATTAAGAGTTCCCCTAAAAGCAAACAAAATATTTCGTAAGCAGAACGCAGTGTGTGAGGTTTCGGGGATCTATCCCCTGCTATAGACCCGGGCCCGTAGCCTGCAGTCAATGGATCGGTGGACCGGAGCACCACGGAGTAGCTACCGATCGTACTTTGATCTTACATCAAAAGGTGGATTTTCGATAGCTATTCGATGTGCTTGAAAAACTTCAGCTAAACAGGCACCGATTTTTCTTAAATGTTTACAAACCACCTTTATCCCAATTCAGATCATTCTGGCCCTTCGACACAATATAAATCATTTGGGAGGCGGTATTCGACCCTCCCTTTCAGTTCCAACCGGACAAAGTCCAGAATTTTTTAATGGTCAAGTTGTATAGGTTTGAAGACCCTGTCAACACTAGTAGGGTATTTAAGAGGCAGGGCCTCCGAGTTTAAAGTCCATCTCCGAAAGGACTGAGACAATTGGGAGATTCGTGTAAAGTGCCTTTCCCAAGTACACAATGTTGGACGGAGCTGAAGCTCAAACCTTTGATCCGATTACAACATCCAAACAAAAAGACCGAGAAGCTTACTCTATATAAATAATCACCACACGGAAATTGACCTCGATTTCTGCCT
>NW_004797816.1:438835-442745 GCF_000002075.1 Aplysia californica
GTGTGTGTGTGTGTGTGTGTGTGTGTGTGTGTGTGTGTGTGTGTGTGTGTGCCTGTGTGTTTGTGAGTGTATGTGTGTGAGAGAGCAGATATGACTTGACACCTAGTAGTTAACAGGATAGACTGAGGGTCAGAGGGGAACTGGCTCTTGCTATCTCTAGACAAACGGTGTCAAGTCATGTTGTTGTTTCTGTTAGTGTATCTAGGGCTAGTGTCTTCATTAAGGTTTGGGATAGATAAAAGCAACGGTAATGTAAAGACTCGTTTTGGTCTCAGAAAGATAGGATTTTTTAGGGTGTGCTGGTAACTCTTAGTATTCGAGTCATTGTGTAAGGCATGATGTGTTCGGTGTGAAGGTATCACTTTTTGTTTCTTTGGTTTTTCAATGTTTGTCTTCTAATGTTAACCTTAACCTACTAAAAGTTCTCATTTATTAAAACATCATATGGCGTCATTTTAAAAGAAATTGGGCATGGGAAAAACATTATTCTAAAAAAAAACTTTAAGAAAAGTCAGAATATATTTTTTATTACAGCCAACTTTATTTCAACGAGCTAACGTCTTAAAAGTGATTAGATAGATAGATAGATAGACAGATAGATAGATAGATAGATATATAGATAGATAGATAGATAGATAGATAGATAGATAGATAGATAGAGAGATAGATAGATAGATAGATAGATAGATAGATAGATAGACAGATAGATAGATCCCTTCTCATCACCTTTCTCACTCTCTATCTCTCTCACAGTCTGTCTCCTCTTCACCCTTTGTCATGTATTATATCCCCCCTCCCCCTTACTCTCTCTCTCTCTCTCTCTCTCTCTCTCTCTCTCTCTCTCTCTCTCTCTCACTCTCTCTCTTTCTCTCTCTCTCTCTCTCCCACTTATTTCCAATATATGCTTATTCATTTCCATATATGCTAACATTTTACTAGGTTTTATTTTCCTCAGAGCCCCCGCCCCCCTCAACTCCATTTTCTCCCTTTGGATCCCTCTGGGAAAGACTTCGGAAAGTCAAAACATTTTTAATGCAGCCCACTTCGGTGTGACGGTCTCAAGCCCGTAAAATGCAGAGAGGAAATGTTCAAACGCTCATAATAACTACATTTTTAAGTATAAAAAATAACTACTCTTATGTCAAACTGGAAACCAAATCGCATGTTTTAGCAAAAGTTTCAGGTAGAAACAAAGCAGTTTCTTCAGTGCTATTTTCTTGTTTTGGCTCACATGCACATTCATACACACATTCACACACACACACATACACACACATACACATACACACACACACACACACACACACACACACACACACACACACACACACACACACACACACACACACACACATACTCACACAAACTCACCCCCCTACACACACACACACGTATGCACGCACGCATATACTCATATACTCATAATATTGTTCTATTAAATATCTGTCTCCAAAATACATTATCGGCACACTTTTTTTATCACTGAGGCTCTTAATTTGTGAATATTGCAAGCTGCTTATTGGACACCATAATATTCATACCATCCTATCATTATGTTCCATTTATAATAATAGATGCATATTAAGGTATTTATATAGCGCTCTACCCCGATTATGGTTTGTTTGTTTGTTTGAGTAAAGAGACGCCCTTTTGTGCCAGGAAAGGGTAAGATAAACCGACAGAAACTTTAGAGAGAAAGGAAATTAGTATGACCTACAAGTGGCGCCCTCCAGCCACACACTTCCCCTTATTCAAAAATGAGTAACTGCACAAGCTACGATAAGACATTTTCAAACTTTGCTAATAGAAAAAAGGGTGCTAAAGTTCTTTTGGAAAACACCAGTGAGAACTTTCGTTTTAATAAGAGTTGTACGGCACTTGCTACACAATAATGTCATACAAGTGTCGAGCGTTAGTTTAGTTTACTAAGGTTTTACCGGAGACAAAGAGAAGTCACTAGTCATCGCCTGTTTTACTGCACTCGGTCATTTGAGCGCCAAAGGTTGGATGTCAACAGAGAAGTCCAAACAGGAAATCAGGCTTACTCTGCTCACCACTCTAGCCTCAATAGCACAAAGTCTGCTTCGACTCTCAAGGCACCCCGAAAATAACAGTTCACGAGAGAGTGACAAACATAAAAAAGAAGTAGAGAAATGCGAGGAAGCGTAGTGAAATCAAGCTCTCGTCAAAATAACCAAAGTAAAGAAACTTGCATTTTTCCACAAGTTTGTGGATTTTTATCTAATTTTTGTTTTTTGGCAAAACACCTTTCATGCAAATTAAAGAACTCATTTCTGTGTGGATTTTCCTGAAAAATGTTGATTAAAAGCACACAAAAATTAAATTTTCAGTTACCACGGACTCATATGCTAAGGAATTAAGTAATCTTTGCCGGCCATTTTTTCACTAATTTTACCTCTGAAAATAGGCGACCCCACTTCCTTGATTCGCAAATATCTCGACTTGTATTCAAGATAAATGGATATTTTTTTCATCCAAATAAAGACAAGTGAACAAGCTTTAAGATGATACCCATAACTCTACATGCCCAAAAATTGACGAGAGCCTGATTCCACCACGCTGCCTCACAAATGAGGAGTAAGCCACACCAGATCACCCGCAAACCACCCATTGAGCAATACATTCGTCTACACAGTAATGAAGAGGTTTACAAAAGATTAGTACAATAATTTGCAATTTAAGATATACAGGTTTTTGTGTGGCACCCGGGGCTCCCCCGACGTTTCTAATACGTTGTTTCAATGGTGAAGACCAGAGAATGCTATTGAGCTTTTTTTAGTAAGAGTTTTACGGCACTTGCAACACAATAAGGTCACATAAATGCCGAAGATTAGATGCGTTTATAAGAGCAACAAACAAACAAAAGAAGAAGAGAGGAGAGAAGAGATCACTTATGTGATCACTTATGAAGATTGGATGCGTTATACACATAAGACTAACAAATATAAAAAAGAGAAGGAGAGAAAACAGAAGAGATCAGGGAGGTAGATGTTTAATATGAAAGAAGTCATGAGCAAGCCACACCAGAGCACCCGCCAACCACCCGTGAAAAAGGAGCTGTTTTATCGTTATTCAAAGCAGAAAACGCAATAAATTTTTCAATTAGTTGTGGTAGAGGTCACCACTTTGTTATTTATTGTTCACGGCCCTGGGGCCGATCCCCGGTGTCCACCTTATTACTTAGGAGACTTTACTTCTTTTCTATACCTTTCCTACCTTTTCCTCCCTTCTCCTCTTTTCTCTGCCTACCAGTGTATCTGTTTATTCACCTGTGTGCTTTTTTTTCACCCTTTCACACTCTTTTCAATGTGAGCAACGAACAACGATATGTGAAAAAAATTTGTCGGTCTTGTCTAACCGTCTGTATGTCTGCCCACTCTCTCTCTCTCCCTTTCTCTCTCTCTTTCTCTCTCTCTCTCTCTCTCTCTCTCTCTCTCTCTCTCTCTCTCTCTATCTATCTATCTATCTCTCTTTTTCTCTTTATCTTTCTCTCTCTCTCTATCTCTCTTTCTCTCCCTCTCTCTCTCTCTCTCTCTCTCTCTCTCTCTCTCTCTCTCTCTCTCTCTCTCTCTCTCTTTTCTTTTCTCTATGTGTGTATTATCATGTATGCATAAACGTGTGTACATTGTAAAACTTGTATGTATTTATATAAATGTATGCATGTTTAAATTGCGCAAAGGTTATTAGTATATATGAAATTATTTGTTGAATCTCTCTCTCTCTCTTTCTCTCTATCCCTCTCTCTCTCTCTCTCTCTCTCTCTCTCTCTCTCTCTCTCTCTCTCTCTCCCTTTCTCTCTCTCTTTCAGTTTCTCTATATATGTGTGTATTATTATGTTTACAAAAACTTTAAAACGTTATTCATATTGTATTACTAAATATGCATGCAT
>NW_004797816.1:442845-444300 GCF_000002075.1 Aplysia californica
GCTGGATCCCTCTGGGAAAGACTTCGGAAAGTCAAAACATTTTTAATGCAGCCCACTTCGGTGTGACGGTCTCAAGCCCGTAAAATGCAGAGAGGAAATGTTCAAACGCTCACAATAACTACATTTTTAAGTATAAAAAATAACTACGCTTATGTCAAACTGGAAACCAAATTAAATATTATGGCAAAAGTTTTAGGTAGAAACAAAGCAGTGAGTGGTACAATACATCACAGTTTCTTCAGTGCTATTTTCTTGTTTTAGCTCACATACACATTCATACACACACACACACACACACACACACACACACACACACACACACACACACATACACACACGCACGCACGCATACACTCACATACTCATAATTTTGTTCTATTAAATTCCTGCCTCCAACATCCATTATCGACACACTTTTTATCACCGAGGCTCTTAACTTGTGAATAATGCAGGCTTCTACTTGGACACCATAGTATTCGTACCATCCTTTTATTATGTTCCATCGACTTTGGTTTGTTTGTTAGTTTGTTTGAGTAGAGAGAAGCACCTTGACACAGTAATGGCCATTTAGTGCCAGGAAAGGGTAAGATAGAGAAAGGAAAGAAGTACAACATACCAGTGGCGCCCTCCAAACACCCACTTCTCGTTACTTATAAATGAATAACTGAACAAGCTATGGTAACATCTTTTGAAAGTTTGCCAATAGAATAAAGGCACTAAACTGCTTTTGGAAAACACTTGTAAGTACTTGTGTTTTAGTAAGAGTTGTACGGCACTTGAAACACAATAATGTCAAACAAGTGCCGAGCATTAGAGGCGTTACAAGCGTAACAATCACATAAAAGAAGGAATAAAGATCGGGGCGAGAGAATGTTATTTTTAAGAGAAAAGAAGAACAAACCACACCAGAGTACCCGCAAATCATCCATTTAGTAATGCATACGTCTACACAGTGATGAAGATGTTTATTAAAGAATTGTACAATACTTTTCAATGTAAGTTACATAGATTTTGAGTGGCACCCGGGGACTTCTCCGACGTTTCTAACACGTTGTTCCACTGATTAAGACAAGAGAACGCAGTTGAGTTTATTATAGTAAGATATATACGGCTTTTGCAACACAAAAAGGTCACATAAGTGACTAAGATTAGATGCGTTATACATATAAGAGTAACAAACAGAAAAAGAGAAGGAGAGAAAACAGAAGAGATCAGGGCGGTAGAAGTTCAATATGAAAGAAGTCATGAGCAAGCCACACCAGAGCACCCGCCAACCACCCATGAAGAAGGAGCTGTTTTATCGTTATTCAAAGCAGAAAACGCAATAATGTTTTCAATTAGTTGTGGTAGAGGTCACTGCTTTGTTATTTATTGTTCACGGCCTTGGGGCCGATCCCCGGTGTCCACCTTATTACTGAGGAGACTTTACTTCTTCTCTATACCTTTCCTACCTTT
>NW_004797816.1:444400-446900 GCF_000002075.1 Aplysia californica
CAACAAATTTCGTCAGACCGGTAAATCTAGGAGCTTTTTGCAAACCAAGTGTTCGCTTCATTTCGGTTTGACAAACAAAACAAACTTTAAAAATATGCATTGCAAATTTGAGACACTTGACTTGCTGCCATTCATTCACCCACGAAACAATGCATGTTCCTATATCTTTAGAAATCACTTTAAAACTAGAAGACTTCAAGCGTCTATAAAACAACAAACAAAACAAGCAATAAACAAAAGCAGGCCTAGACCCCGGCTCTCACCTCCCAACCCTCTAAGACATTGTCAATAGAACGCAAAATGCCGTAACCACAGACTGAAAACTTGCATCAGATGTGCCATCCAAACTCCATTAATAATTTCTCATGTATAAAGACGTGGGGGGTTTTTTTCATCTTTTTATTTATTATGTTTTTAGAAAGTTTTAGTTAGAGCTTTACAGCACTTGCAACATAATAAGGTAATACAAGTACCTAAGAATAGAGGTGTTACAAGAGAGTAACAAACACAAAAAAGAAGGAGGGGAGAGAAAGACGATAGATGTTTGATAGAAAAGAAGCCAACCACACCAGAGCATCCGCAAATCACCCATAATCACTTTCTTATCTCATGTTTCCCATGCCAAAGGGCTTGAACCCCGAGAGCGGTTGGATCGGAAAAGTAAAGTAAAGTAGTAAATCTCATGTTTAACCCTAGCACCCATAGAGATGAAGTATAAAAGAAACAGGCCTATCCTTCATAAGCTTTTAACGTTATTTTTTAAATTATAGTTGTTCTGTGCCTATGTCTGAGTGAAAATAGTCCGTGTGTGAGTGTATGTGTGTGTGTGTGTATGTGTGTGTGTGTGTGTGTGTGTGTGTGCATAAATATATATATTGCATGAGAAGAAAGGAAGTAGTAAGAAATGTTTTGAAAAATGGGTATTCCAAAGTAAAGCGCATTGAGCTGCTTTTTTGGAAATGCGCTATATAAATGTTATTTAATATTATGTTATATATTATTAGTCAAGTAAAACTAGTCCTTTCTTATGTCTGTGTTATTGAAACAAACATTTCCTTTCAAACTGGTAAATTTAGAAGTATGTTAGTCCTAAAAAAAATTGTTCTATCTTATATTTCTGTCAGAAAAAACAAAACGAGCTTCAGGAATATCTTTTGCAAATTTGAACACCAACAAAACAAGGCACAATATTCATACATTTTTAGAAATCCCTTTTAAACTAGAAGGCCTCCCGGTTCTCTAAGAAAACAAAACAACCAAAACAAACAAACAATAAACAAAAGCAGGCCAAGACCCCGGTTCTCACCTCCCGACCCTCTAAGACATTATCAAAACAGCGCAACAATGCCGTAACCACAGACTGAAAACTTGAATCACTTCCCGGCCAGCCAGCCCGGTACATAATAGACGCTGAGCTGTTGGCATGTCTTTGAAGCAAGCCGCCGTGGTTACCGAATACGCAGTTTGCTCCCCTTGTCTGAGCATTTCACCAGGTGGAAAGATCTTACTGGCATCACCAGAACGACAATAAGACAATACAATAATGTCACGCATGAAATCTAAACTCCAGTAATAATTCCTGAGTACAAAGACTGGTTTCCATTTTTCTTCCTTGATAAAATACATGGCAATTGCTTTGTCTTATTTATCAGTTCGGCACCGATGAAGGCGAAGTAGAAATGAAATAGACAAGTAAAACTAGTTCTTAATTATGTGTATGTTATTGCAAAAACATTTCTTTTTAAGCTGGTAAATTTTGAATTACGCTAGCCTTAAAAAAAACAATTGCTCTATCTTGTTTCAGCTAGACAAACAAAACGAACTTCAGAAATATTAAGAGAAAATTTGTAAAACCTCACTGATTCCATTCATTCACCAGCGAAACAAGGCACAATATTCCAACATTTTTAGAAATCTCTTTCAAACCAGAAAACCTCAAGGGTCTCTTAAAAACAACAAAAATAAACAAACAAACAATAAACAAAAGCCGGCCAAGACCCCGGTTCTCACCTCCCGACCCTCTAAGACATTATCAAAACAGCGCAACAATGCCGTAACCACAGACTTAAAACTTGAATCACTTCCCGGCCAGCCAGCCTGGTACATAATAGACGCTGAGCTGTTGGGCATGTCTTTGATGCAAGCCGCCGTGGTTACAACATACGCAGTTTGCTCCCCTTGTCTGAGCATTTCACCAGATGGCACGAGCTCACTGGCAGTCACCAGACAATAGGACAATAAGAAGACGTCAGGCATGAAATCCAAACTCAAGCAATATTTCCAGAGTATAAAGACAGGTTTCCTATTTTTTCTACCTTTAAAAAAATAATTTAGTATAAAAGAAACAGACGAGTAAAACTAGTTCTTAAATTATGTGTTGGTTATTGCAACAAACATTTCTTTTCAAACTGGTAAATTTAGAATTACGTTAGTCATTTTTTTTTTAAATTGCTCTATCTTATGTTTCAGCTAGACAAACAAAACTAACTTCAGAAATATT
>NW_004797816.1:452584-453960 GCF_000002075.1 Aplysia californica
ATGTTGGACGGAGCTGAAGCTCAAACCTTTGATCCGATTACAACATCCAAACAAAAAGACCGAGAAGCTTACTCTATATAAATAATCACCACACGGAAATCGACCTCGATTTCTGCCTGTAGCGATGAAGCAACTAGCCGTTACGGTAGAGACGAACTAAAATAAATAAATACAGGTAAACAAAACTAGTTCAAAAATATCTGTATAATAATATAACAACCATAATTAGTTTTCTTCACACGGGTAAATTTAGAAGCTTTCCTTTTTTTACCGCATGTTCGCTTTATGATTTAGTTAGACAAACAAAACAAACTTCAGAAATATGCATTTCAAATTTGAGACACTTGACTCGTGGCAATTAATTCACCCACGAAACAAGGCATATTCCAATATCTTTAGAAATCACTTTCAAAATAGAAGGCCTAAAGGGTCTCTTTTAGTTTTAGTAAAAGTTTTACGGCACTCGCAACACAATAATATCATATAAGTGCCGAAGAATAGAGGTGTTACAAGAGAGCAACATACACAAACAAGAAAGAGGAGAGATAAGGACGATAGATGTTTGATAGGAACGAAGGAGTAAGCTACTCCAGAGCACCCGCCAACCACCCACAAAGGGTCTCTAAAAGACAAACACAAGCAACAACAAAAAACAATAAACAAAGGAAGGCCAAGATCCTGGTTCTCACGTCCCGACCCTCAAAGCCGTTATCAAAACAGCGCAACAATGCCGTAACCGCAGACTGAAAACTTGCATCAGATGTGCAAAACAAACTCCAGTAATATTTTCTGCCTATAAAGAAGTTGGGTTCTTTTTCTTCTTTTTTTATCATTTGTTTTGTCTCATGTTTCCCTTGCCCAAAGGCTAGAACCTAGATGGCAGTTGGATCGGAAAAGTGAAGTAAAATAAGTCCCATGTTTCACTCAAACACTCATAGAGATTAAGTAAAAATGAAATAGACAAGTAAAGCTTGTTCACAAGTACATGTATGTTCTTCTTGTAGCAAACAATTCTTTTCAAACTGGTAAATTTAGAAGTATGTTAGTCCTTGAAAAAAATCATTATACTATCTTATGTTTCAGTGAGACAAACAATACGAACTTCAGAAAAAAAAATTTTGGTGCAAATTTGAAACACCTGACTGATTGCCATTCATTCACCTTTGTTTCAAAGCACAATATTCAAACAATTTTAGAAATCTCTTTCAAACTTATATGCTTTAAATGTCTCTCAATACTTTTTACTTCACTTTTATCCGCCGCTTATACCCTTTTGGGTGTCGAGGGAAGAAAGATTACAGAGTTTCTAATTTTGTCTCGCCTGGTCTTGTTTACTGCTTTTCTAAGGCATCGTATTTCACATGTTGTAATTCTTT
>NW_004797816.1:454060-461389 GCF_000002075.1 Aplysia californica
TAGTGCCAGGAAAGGGTAAGATAAACAGACAGAAACTTTCGAGAGAAAGAAAAGAAGTACAACATACCAGTGGCGCCCTCCAACCACCCATTTCTCGTTACTTATAAATGAGTAACTGAACAAGCTATGATAACATCTTTTAAAACTTTGCCAATAGAAAAAAAAAGCACTAAACAGCTTTTGGAAAACACGTCATGTGAGTACTTGTGTTTTAGTAAGAGTTGTACGGCACTTGCAACAGAATAATGTCAAACAAGTGCCGAGCATTAGAGGCGTCACAAGCGTAACAATCACATCAAAGAAGGAATAACGATCGGGGCGATAGATGTTATTTTTAAGAGAAAAGAGGAGCAAACCACACCAGAGCACCCGCAAATCATCCATTTAGTAATGCATACGTATACACAGTGATGAAGAGGTAAGCAAAAGAATTGTACAATAATTTTCTGTGTAAGTTACACAGATTTTTGAGTGGCACCCGGGAACTTCCATGACGTTTCTATCACGTTGTTTCAATGATTAAGACAAGAGAATGCTATTGAGCTTTTTTTAGTAAGAGTTTTACGGCACTTGCAACACAGTAAGGTCACATAAGTGCCGAAGATTAGATGCGTTTATAAGAGCAACAAACAAACAAAAGAAGAAGAGAGGAGAGAGAAGAGATCACTTATGTGATCACTTATGAAGATTGGATGCGTTATACACATAAGACTAACAAATATAAAAAAGAGAAGGAGAGAAAACAGAAGAGATCAGGGAGGTAGATGTTTAATATGAAAGAAGTCATGAGCAAGCCACACCAGAGCACCCGCCAACCACCCGTGAAAAAGGAGCTGTTTTATCGTTATTCAAAGCAGAAAACGCAATAAATTTTTCAATTGGATGTGGTAGAGGTCACCACTTTGTTATTTATTGTTCACGCCCCTGGGGCCGATCCCCGGTGTCCACCTTATTACTTAGAAGACTTTACTTCTTCTCTATACCTTTCCTACCTTCTCTCTCTCTCTCTCTCTCTCTCTCTCTCTCTCTCTCTCTCTCTCTCTCTCTCTCTCTCTCTTCATTTTCCCTATCTCTGAATCATTCAAAAGACATGTCGATGTGCATGTACTCATGTTCTGAAATTATAATGCAGGTGTTTTGAAGGTGCCACTGAGTTGTCCTACGTCTTTACTTTGCCCTCTGTTTTGTTTGGCTGCCTGTCTTACTTTTCAACAGCACTATATGACCTTTATTGTGTCTGTGTGCATCTCTTTACTCACGCAAACAAACAAACAAACAAATTTTAATACAGATTGATCCCACACGTGGTACTCCTTTGTAAAATTGGTAGCTACTCTGTGGCGTCAGTAAAGCGGGGCCTGGAGTCGGGGTGAGTTATTGCGTGACAGTTAGCGACTCCATTGTGCTCCCATTTGTGTAACTGTGTACGTGTGTGCGGACGTGTGCATGTGAGTGTGAGTGTGTGTGTATGTGTGTGTGTGTGTGTGAGTGTGTGTGTATGTGTGTGTGTGTGAGTGTGTGTGTATGTGAGTGTATGTATGTATGTATGTATGTGTGAGAGAGATACAAAGAAAGACTCCCACTGTCTGAGAGACACACAGGGAGAGAGACAGAAAGAGAGAGGGTGGGGTGGGAGGGGTGAAACAGACAGAAATATAAATTATATAATTTTATTTCTATATATATATAGACAGAGAGATATATACAGAGAGAGAGAGAGTGTGTGTGTGTGTGTGTGTGTGAGAGAGAGAGAGAGAGAGAGAGAGAGAGAGAGAGAGAGAGAGAGAGAGAGAGAGAGAGAGAGAGAGAAACAGAGATATTGGTCCTTATAAGAGTTCCCCTAAAAGCAAACAGATCATTTGTAAGCAGAACACAGTGAGTGAGGTTTCGGGGATCTATCCCCTGCTATAGACCCGGGCCCGTAGCCTGCAGTCAATGGATCGGTGGACCGTAGGACCACGGAGTAGTTACCGATCGTACTTTGATCTTATATCAAAAGGCGGATTATCGTTAGCCTTTAAAAAAAGTTTTGGTAGAGGTTTTACGGTCATATGAACGCCAGAAGATTAGAAGTGTTTCAAGAGAGTAACAAACATAAAAAAGAAGAAGGGGAGATAAGGACGATATATATTTGATAGGGAAAGAAGAAGCAAACCACACCAGAGCGCTCGCCAACCACCCACTTTTAACAATAGTTAGCTACTCCATGTGTTGGATTGGAATCCACAGGGTAAACGATCAAGGGGCAGACCGCATGGAACCTGGAGAAGAATCACAGAAATAAATGTACAGAAAAGTGGGAAGACATGGAATAACTTCAAGGGGCTATCCCAGAATAGAAAAAGGTGGAAGGTGTTTGTCCGTGGCCTATACCCTAGTGCAGGGTGAGAAAGGCTACGATGATGATGATGACTCTGTGTGCTGGAAGACCTGCAGCTAAACAGGCATCGATTTTTTAAAAGGTAAATTACAGATGAAAATGTTTTCACAAGCATCATTAACGCAATACAGATCATTTTGGGGTTTTTTCGGGGAGGGGGGGAGGGTATGGAAGGCCTTTTTACACCCCATTGACACAATATAAATCATTTGGGACGCGGGCCTCGACCCTCCCTTTCAGATCCAAAAGGGATAGGGCCAGATTTTAAAATGTTGAAATTGGACAGGTTTAACGCCCCTGTCAACACTAGTAGGTTATTTAAGAGGCAGGACCTCCAAGTTTAACGCCCATCTCTGAAAGGACTGAGACACTTGAGAGATTCGTGTAAAGTTCCTTTCGCAAGGACAAAACGTAGGACCGAGCTGAAACTCGAACCTTAGGTCCGAAAACAACAGACAAAAAAAAGACCATGAAGTTTACTCTATAACAATTATCTCCACACGGAAATCGACCTCGGTTATTGCTTGAGGCGGTGAAGCATCTTGCCGTTACAATAGGGACAAACAAAATGTTTAAATCATAATAGGGGTATACAAAACTAGTTCCGAAATATTTGTATGGTATTGTAACAAACAAAATTTTCGTCAGACCGGTAAATCTAGAAGCTTTTTGCAAAACCAAGTGTTCGCTTTCATTTCAGTTTGACAAACAAAACAAACTTTCAAAATATGCTTTGCAAATTTGAGACACTTGACTTGCTGCCATTCATTCACCCACGAAACAATGCATGTTCCTATATCTTTAGAAATCACTTTAAAACTAGAAGGCTTCAAGCGTCTATAAAAAACAAAAACAAAACCATCAATAAACAAAAGCAAGCCTAGACCCCGGCTCTCACCTCCCGACCCTCTGAGGCATTGTCAATAGAACGCAAAATGCCGTAACCACAGACTGAAAACTTGCATCAGATGTGCCGTCCAAACTTCATTAATAATTTCTCATGTATAAAGAAGTGGGGTTTTTTTTCCATCTTTTCTTTTATTATGTTTTTAGAAAGTTTTAGTAAGAGCTTTACAGCACTTGCAACATAATAAGGTAATACAAGTACCTAAGAATAGAGGTGTTACAAGAGAGTAACAAACACAAAAAAGAAGGAGGGGAGAGAAAGACTATAGATGTTTGATAGGAAAGAAGCAAACCACACCAGAGCACCCGCCAATCACCCATAATTACTTTCTTATCTCATGTGTCCCATGCCCATGCCAAAGGGCTTGAACCCCGATAGCGGATGGATCGGAAAAGTAAAGTAAAGTAGTAAATCTCATGTTTAACTCAAGCACCCATAGAGATGAAGTATAAAAGAAACAGGCCTATACTTCATAAGCTTTTAACATTATTTTTTAAATTATAGTTGTTCTGTGCCTATGTCTGAATGAAAATAGTCCGTGTGTGAGTGTGTGTGTGTGAGTGTGTGTGTGTGTGTGTGTGTGTGTGTGTGTGTGTGTGTGTGTGTGTGTGTTTGTGTGTGTGTGCATAAATATATATTGCATGAGAAGAGACGAAGTAGTAAGAAAGGTTTTGAAAAATGGGTATTCCAAAGTAAAGCGCATTGAGCTACTTTTTTGGAAATGCGTTATATAAATGTTATATATTATTATGTTATATATTATTAGTCAAGTAAAACTAGTCCTTAATTATGTCTGTGTTATTGAAACAAACAATTCCTTTCAAACTGGTAGATTTAGAAGTATGTTATTCCTTTAAAAAATTGTTCTATCTTAAATTTCTGTCAGACAAACAAAACGAACTTCAGGAATATTTTTTGCAAATTTGAACACGAACAAAACAAGGCACAATATTCAAACATTTTTAGAAATCCCTTTTAAACTAGAAGGCCTTTCCGTTCTCTAAGAAAACAAAACAACCAAAACAAACAAACAATAAACAAAAGGAGGCCAAGACCCCTGTTCTCATCTCCCGACCCTCTAAGACATTATCAAAACAGCGCAACAATGCCGTAACCACAGACTGAAAACTTGAATCACTTCCCGGCCAGCCAGCCCGGTACATAATAGACGCTGAGCTGTTGGCATGTCTTTGATGCAGGCCGTCGGGATTACAACATACGCAGTTTGCTCCCCTTGTCTGAGCATTTTACCAGGTGGAAAGATCTTACTGGTGTCACCAGAACAACAATAAGACAATACAATAATGTCAGACATGAAATCCTAACTCCAGTAATAATTCCTGAGTACAAAGACTGGTTTCCATTTTTCTTCCTTGATAAAATACATGGCAATTGCTTTGTCTTATTTATCAGTTCGGCACCGATGAAGGCGAAGTAGAAATGAAATAGACAAGTAAAACTAGTTCTTAATTATGTGTATCTTATTGCAACAAACATTTCTTTTTAAGCTGGTAAATTTTGAATTACGTTAGCCTTAAACAAAAAACATTTGCTCTATCTTATGTTTCAGCTAGACAAACAAAACGAACTTCAGAAATATTTTTTGCAAATTTGAAAAACCTCACTGATTTCCATTCATTCACCAGCGAAACAAGGCACAATATTCCAACATTTTTAGAAATCCCTTTCAAACCAGAAGACCTCAAGGGCCTCTGAAAAACAACAAAAACAAAAAAACAACAAACAAAAGCAGGCCAAGACCCTGGTTCTCCCCTCCCGACCCTCTAAGACTTTATCAAAACAGCGCAACAATGCCGTAACCACAGACTGAAAACTTGAATCACTTCCCGGCCAGCCAGCCCGGTACATAATAGAGGCTTAGCTGTTGGCATGTGTTTGATGCAAACCGCCGTGCTTACAACATACGCAGTTTGCTCCCCTTGTCTGTGCATTTCACCAGATGGCACGAGCTCACTGGCAGTCACTAGACAATAGGACAATAGACTTGTTAACTTCAAGAGTGGTAACCAAACTCCAATAATATTTACTTTGCTTAAAGACCAGCTTCTATATATCTTTTAAAACAATAAACAAAGGCAGGCCAAGACTCCGGTTCTCACCTCCGGGTCCTCTAAGAACATGTCAAAACACTACAACAATTCCTTAATCAGGGACAGAAAACTTCAATCACTTCCCGGCCAGCAGGCTGAGTATATAAGGGACGCTGGTCAGCAAGTGGTCACTTTTCTCTGGACGTTCCGAGGATACGTATCGTTTGTGGAGATTATCATCGTTTCATATCACCGAAGTTGCACGACCCAGCATGGATGCCGTTGAACAGCACGACGCTTTTTTCAACTCCTTCAACCTTGTGAGAGGCCCCTGTCTAGGGAGTGGCGCCGTAGGAGAGGTTGTTCTGGCCTCGGCCAAACACAACTCGTCGTTGAAAGTAGCGGTGAAAATCGTAACTTTTGAGACGGAGGGGTGTAAAGGCGACTTTCTCTCTGAAGTCGGCTTCCTTCGTGATTTGCGCCACCCCCGCATCCTCAAGATGATAGCGTTTGCTATGGATGATCACCACGGCTTCATGTTGTCGACATACTTCAAGAACGGCACACTTCGCGACACCATGTCGTCCGACCACCCTGTGGAAGAACCACGGATCCTCCGACACATTCTCGACGTGGCCAGCGCTCTGCAGTACATCCACGGTCTCCACATCTTCCACCAAGACGTCAAGCCGCGAAACATTCTCTTGGATGACCAGGACCGTGCTGTCCTGGCAGACTTCGGACTGGCAAGACAGGCAAGCGACAGCTCCGCGATGGTGATGAAGTGGAGGACTACACCCGGCTATAGCGGACCCGAGACAAGGAAAAGGCGGCCTATGAGTCCTTTCAAGGTAAGAATGAGTTTCTTTTTTTCTCTCTTTTTGGTTTGTTTTCTTGTCCTTTAGATTCTCTCTCTCTCTCTCTCTCTCTCTCATCTTTGCGTAGTCGTTATTTGTGTATTTATGTATGTCTTTTACTTAATTAATTTGTTTACATATCCGTTAGTCCTAGTTCTGGGTGTGTGTTAGATTGTTTGTCTAGTCCTGTGTGTGTTTTGATTGTTTGTATGAACTTGTGTGTTACTTATTATTTACTTTTTAGCACTACCTAGATAAGACGCCTTAGTTTTGGCTAAGTTAGGATGTGCACCAGTCTCTAGAATCTAACCGTCCCTCTTGACCGTTCTGTTTAACCCTTTTTCTTGCGGAAGAAGCTGCCCACGTGGATGCACTCACTCAAGTCTTATGACAGTCTTATAGAGCTTTGGGTTCTTTTTATTCTTAGGGATTTTGTTCTGTATCTTTTTAGAAGGAGGATATTTGAAGGTTTGGTTGGTTGGGGGGGGGGGGGGATATTAAAGTTTCTTCGTTGTTTGGTCGAGGGTAGGGGGGTGGAGGGATGGGTGGAGGTCAAAAATCAAAATCTTCACAAGAGAGTTTATGGTTATGAAATTTGCTCAGGTTCTGAACTTGACATCGAGTAGTCTACGGGATAGACTGGGGACAGAGGGGAAACTGGCTCTCGCTATCTCTAAACAAAAGGTGTCAAGTTCTGTCGGTTGTTGTTTCAGTTAAAGTACTGGGTGTTTGTGTTTTTTAGACTGGCTTTAGACTCGCGTGCATTCACTGTGAGCTTCCTTCGTTTTCTTGGCCCAGCCCCATAGAGTAGAATAACACTAACCAAAGGTCACATATAGCTGAGACTGAGTGCACAAAGTTTTGGACATTATTTTTTGTAGTGTGACCGCCAAAAACTGTTAGGTCGTTGTCTCCATTAGGGAGTGGGAATGAGGGAAATGCCCGCCTCGTGACTCATTTGGAGCAGAGGAAGTTAGGTATTAAAAGAAAGTTTCAACTAACTTTTAACCATTTTTAGTTGTTGTGTGATAAATGTTGTGTTCAGTGTTGAGTTGTCATATTTATCCTTTAAAGTATATCGTTTAAAGTTAACCATAACCGTAAAATTTACTAGTAACATTTGGTTCGAAGAAA
>NW_004797816.1:461489-464979 GCF_000002075.1 Aplysia californica
AATCCCTTTCAAACTTATATGCTTTAAATGTCTCTCAATACTTTTTACTTCACTTTTATCCGCCGCTTATACCCTTTTGGGTGTCGAGGGAAGAAAGATTACAGAGTTTCTAATTTTGTCTCGCCTGGTCTTGTTTACTGCTTTTCTAAGGCATCGTATTTCACATGTTGTAATTCTTTGCTCTAATGTCTTGTTCGTGGTCCATGTTTTTCATTGATAGGTGAGTGTTGGGATGAATAATATGGTGTTGATCATTTTGAGTTTTGTTATCATGGGGATGTTAGGATGTTTCAGTAATGGGGTAAGCTGGTAACTATCATTATTGGCCTTTTGTACTCGTGTTTCAATTTCTCTGTTCAGTCACTCATCCTCTGTAAATATGCTTCTGAGGTACTTTAATTTTTGGACCTGTCTGAGACTGTTGTTGTTGATGTGTATCCTGAGTGCTTTCTGCTTACTTTTATTGTCTCTGTTTTGTTGATGTTGATCTTCATGTCGTAGTTGTTACATTCTTCGTTTAACCTGGTGATGTGGTGTTGGAGACTTCGTTCATTTTTGTGTGCCAGGCTTTGGTCATCAGCGAAGAGTAAGTCATTTAGGGCGTCTGGTTCTGTGTTGGCCTCTTTTGTAATTCTATCCATATGTCTCTCAATAACAAAAAACACAAAAAAACAAACAAACAAAAGCTGGCCAAGGCCCTGGTTCTCCCCTCCCGACCCTCTAAGACTTTATCAAAACAGCGCAACAAAGCCGTAACCACAGACTGAAAACTTGAATCACTTCCCGGCCAGCCAGCCCGGTACATAATAGACGCTTAGCTGTTGGCATGTCTTTGAAGCAAGCCGCCGTGGTTACAACATACGCAGTTTGCTCCCCTTGTCTGTGCATTTCACCAGGTGGAAAGATCTCACTGGCGTCACCAGATCGACAATAGGACAATAAAATAACGTCAGGCATAAAATCCAAACTCAAGTAATATTTCTCGAGTACTAAGACAGGTTTGCTATTTTTCTTCCTTAATAAAAAATACATGGCAATTACTTTGTCTTATTTATCAGTTCGGCACCGATGGAGGCGAAGTAGAAATGAAATAGACAAGTAAAACTAGTTCTTAATTATGTGTATGTTATTGCAACAAACATTTCTTTTCAAAAAGGTAAATTTATAATACGTTAGTCCTTTTAAAAAAATTGCTCATGTTTCAGTGTTTCAGCTAGACAAACAAAACGAACTTCAGAAATATTATTTTGCAAATTTGAAAGACCTGACTGATTGCTATTCATTCACCAGCGAAACAAGGAACAATATTCAAACATTTTTAGAAATCCCTTTCAAACAAGAAAGCATCAAGGGCCTCTAAAAAACAAAGAAAAATAAACAAACGAAAAAATTTACTAAAACAAGGCAAGGCCCCTGTTCTCACCCCCGATCCTCTAAGACATTATCAAAACAGCGCAACAATGCCGTAACCACAGACTGAAAACTTGAATCACTTCCCGGCCAGCAAGCCCGGTACATAATAGACGCTGAGCTGTTGGCATGTCTTTGATGCAAACCGCCGTGCTTACAACATACGCAGTTTGCCCCCCTTGTCTGTGCATTTCACCAGATGGCACGAGCTCACTGGCAGTCACTAGACAATAGGACAATAGACTTGTTAACTTCAAGAGTGGTAACCAAGCTCCAATAATATTTACTTTGCTTAAAGACCAGCTTCTATATATCTTTTAAAACAATAAACAAAGGCAGGCCAAGACTCCGGTTCTCACCTCCGGGCCCTCTAAGAACATGTCAAAACACTACAACAATTCCTTAATCAGGGACAGAAAACTTCAATCACTTCCCGGCCAGCAGGCTGAGTATATAAGGGACGCTGGTCAGCAAGTGGTCACTTTTCTCTGGACGTTCCGAGGATACGTATCGTTTGTGGAGATTATCATCGTTTCATATTACCGAAGTTGCACGACCCAGCATGGATGCCGTTGAACAGCATGACGCTTTTTTCAACTCCTTCAACCTGGTGAGAGGCCCCTGTCTAGGGAGTGGCGCCGTAGGAGAGGTTGTTCTGGCCTCGGCCAAACACAACTCGTCGTTGAAAGTAGCGGTGAAAATCGTAACTTTTGAGACGGAGGGGTGTAAAGGCAACTTTCTCTCTGAAGTCGGCTTCCTTCGTGATTTGCGCCACCCCCGCATCCTCAAGATGATAGCGTTTGCTATGGATGATCACCACGGCTTCATGTTGTCGACATACTTCAAGAACGGCACACTTCGCGACACCATGTCGTCCGACCACCCTGTGGAAGAACTTCGGATCCTCCGACACATTCTCGACGTGGCCAGCGCTCTGCAGTACATCCACGGTCTCCACATCTTCCACCAAGACGTCAAGCCGCGAAACATCCTCTTGGATGACCAGGATCGTGCTGTTCTGGCAGACTTCGGAATCGCAAGACAGGCAAGCGACAGCTCCACGATGGTGATGAAGTGGAGGACTACACCCGGCTATAGCGGACCCGAGACAAGGAAAAGGCGGCCTATGAGTCCTTTCAAGGTAAGAATGAGTTCCTTTTTTTCTCTCTTTTTGGTTTGTTTTCTTGTCCTTTAGATTCTCTCTCTCTCTCTCTCACTCTCTCGCTCTCTCTCTTTCTCTCCCTCTCTCTCTTTCTCTCTCCCTCTCTCTCTTTCTTTCTCTCTCTCTCTCTCTCTCTCTCTCTCTCTCTCTCTCTCTCTCTCTCTCTTGTTTCTCTATGTGTGTGCATAATAACATTATATATGTATACAGAAATTTTGTAAAATGTACATATTTGACTGTCTTTATCTTCTTTAGCCTTTATCTATCTATCTATCTATATGTCTATCTATCTATCTCTTGTTCTCTTTATCTTTCTCTCTCTCACTCTCTCTCTCTCTTTATTTTTCTCTCTCTCACTCGCCACCACACTTCTCTCTCTTTCTATTAGTATGTGTGTACCATTATGTATACATAAACTGATCTAAAACGTGTTTGTATTGATATAAATGTATGCATGTTTAAAATGATATAAAGGTTTTTAGAATAATATATGAAATTATTTTTGAATATCTCTCTCTCTCTCTCTCTCTCTCTCTCTCTCTCTCTCTCTCTCTCTCTCTCTCTCTCTCTCTCTCTCTCTCTCTCTCTCTTTCTCCTTTTCTCTATGTGTGTATTATCATGTATGCATAAACGTGTGTACATTGTAAAACTTGTATGTATTTATATAAATGTATGCATGTTTAAATTGCGGCAAAGGTTATTAGAATGTATGAAATTATTTGTTGAATCTCTCTCTCTCTCTCTCTCTCTCTCTCTCTCTCTCTCTCTCTCTCTCTCTCTCTCTCTCTCCCTCTCTCTCTCTCTCTCCCTCTCTCTCTCTCTATCTCTCTCTTTCTCTCTCTCTCTCTCTCTTTCTCTCTCTCTCTCTCTCTTTCTCTATCTCTTTCAGTTTCTCTATATATGTGTGTATTATTATGT
>NW_004797816.1:465079-466189 GCF_000002075.1 Aplysia californica
ACACGTATGCACGCACGCATACTCTCACATACTCATAATATTTATAATAATAGATGCATATTACGGTATTTATATAGCGCTCTACCCTGATTATGGTTTGTTTTTATTTTTTTTTGTTTGCTTGAGGAAAGAGAAGCACATTGACACAGTAATGGCCATTTAGTGCCATGAAAAAGTAAAACAAACAGACAAAAACATTAGAGAGAAAATAAAGAAGGACAACCTAACAGTGGCACCCTCCAGCCACCCACTTCCCCTTATTCAAAAATCAGTAACTGCACAAACTATGATAACATCTTTTCAAACTTTACCAATAGAAAAGGGGTACGAAACTGCTTTTGGAAAACACAAGTAAGTACTTTGTTTTAGTAAGAGTTGTACGGCAGTTGCAACACAATAATGTCATACCAATGCCGAGCATTAGTGAATTAAAAGAGTAACCAACACATACAAGAAGTAAGAAAAGATCAGGACGATAGGATGTTTGATAAGAATAAAGGAGAAAACCGTACAAGAGTACACGCAAATCATCCATTTAGTAATACAAACGTCTACTCGGTGATGAAGAGGTTTGAGAAAGAGTTGTACAACAATTTTTAATGTAAGTTACACAGACTTTTGTGTGGCATCCGGGGACTCCCCCCACGTTTCTAACACGTTGTTTCAATGATTAAGACCAGAGAAAGCAGTTATGCTTATTTTAGTAAGTGTTTTACCTCACTTGTAACACAGTAAGGTCACATAAATGCTGAAGATTAGATGTTTTATAAGAGTACAAACATAAAAAAAGATAAAACAGATCACGGCGGTAGATTTTTTATAGGAAAGAAGTCCGGAGCAAGCCACACCAGAGCACCCGCCAACCACCCGTGAAGAAGGAGCTGTTTTATCGTTATTCAAAGCGGAAAACGCAATAAGGTTTTCAATTAGTTGTGGTAGAGGTCACCGCTTTGTTATTTATTGTTCACGGCCCTGGGGCCGATCACCGGTGTCTGACCTTATTACTGAGGAGACTTTACTTCTTTTCTATACCTTTTACACCCTTCCCTTCCTCCCTCCTTCTCTTTTCTCTGGCTGTCAGTGTATCTGTTGGTTCACCTGGGGGAGGGG
>NW_004797816.1:466666-469550 GCF_000002075.1 Aplysia californica
TCTGTCTGTCTGTCTGTCTGTCTGTCTGTCTGTCTGTCTGTCTGTCTGTCTGTCTCTGACTCCCTCTTTCAAACTACCCTAGCGTCCATCTGCCCGATCCTGACTCTTTATTCGGAGCCCATCAAATCTCCAAAAATACGAAGAAATTCAAGGACGCTCGCGTTCATTAAGTCTGCAATTGCACTTTTGTGTCCATGTAATCGGGTTGTTGATGAAAACACGAATCCACTTAGCGATGGCAGCATAGAATACTCTCTTGTATGGCGAAAACGTAGTCGTATTATCAAATGTCTGGAAAGAAATTCCATCTTGTTTGTATGCGTTGATGGTGTAAAGGTTACATTCTTCGCGATTATATGCCAAAGACATGCCTCCCATTCTTTACACTAATTTATCGAACGCATCGGTTTGTTTGTTTGTTAGCTTGTTTGCTTGTTAGTTTGCTTGTTTGTTTGTTTGGTTGTTTTTGCTGAGATTGTGGTATACTACCCCACCCGAGATGGCACAGACTAGCAGAGCCGAGGGAAACCGAAGGGGGCGTAAAATAATTAATTAGTGTGTGGTTGGCGGGCGCACTGGTTTGGTTTGCTCCTTCTTTCCTATAAAACATTTATCTTCCTTATCTCCCCCTTCTTTTCTTTGTAGGATAATATAAAGTAACACCATCAGTCTTCGGCACTTTTATTATAACCAATTTGTGTTGCAAGTGTCTTAAACTCTTACCATCTCCAAAAGTTAAACTTTCCAATCAAACATCTATTGTTCTTACCTTTTTTTTCTTTCTTTTTTATGTCAATGTAGAGTAACACCTCAAATCTTTGACACTTAAATGATTTATTTCTATTGCAGTTCCGTAAAACTCTTACTAAACCTAACATTTCCAATAAAACGTCTATCGTATTTATCTTTCCTCCTTTCCTTTGTATTTGACTCTCTAGTAACACCTCTAATCTTCAACTCTTATAATAATATGTATTATTTGTGTTGCAAGTCCAGTAAAACTCAACTAAAACTACACCACAGATTAAAACAAAAATAGTTTATTATCATTACTGCGAAATCATAAAATACAGCGGTAAATATAACAAAGGTGTGTCCAAGATAACTATTGTAATGAGTTGTCCTCTGGCCTGGGAAGATTAAAATTTGATGCTCACACATATGAATGTCAAGCAATATCGGGGACATGGGCGTGGGTGGTCGACAGAGAATGTGCGAGTCAGGCATGTGATGATGTTACCCTAGCTTAATGAAAGGTCGTTGCCCTGCGGAGCTATCATCAGATCCAAGCTACAGTATCAGTTCGTATTGTTTGAAATGAATAAAAGAATTTTAAAAAGAAAGAAAGAAAGAAAGAAAGGAAGAAAGAAAGGAAGAAAGAAAGAAAGAAAGAAAGAAAGAAAGAAAGAAAGAAAGAAAGAAAGAAAGAAGAAAGAAAGAAAGAAAGAAAGAAAGAAATTAACCAATCAATCAATCAACCAATCAATCTATCAATCAATTCAATCAATCCAATCAATCAAGCAATCAAGCAATCAATAACGCTTTATTGATTCCCGTTGAGATATCTGAGACACAATGGGACACGTATAAGATAATAATAATATAATACCTTTAACAGACAAATATAATACATGCAAAGAATACAGAATTCGATGTACGCAATAATACACCAATGCTGACAATTTTGCAAACATGCCTTTGCTGCTTGCCTTTGTGCAGTTTTTGAGTGTTTAAACATTATTTTTTTAAAGATAGAGTTATCGAGTCTTGCTCAAAGACGCACCCCGGTTGACCATCTGTCTAAACCATTATTTCTGAGTCTGTTTAGTTTTAGTAAGAGTTTTACGGCACTTGCAAACACAATACGGTCATACAAGTGCCGAAGATTAGAGGTGTTACAAGAGAGTAACAAACATAATATAACAGAAGGAGGAGAGATCAGGACGACAGATGTTTGGTAGGAAAGAAGGAACAAACCACACTAGAGCACCCTCCAACCGCCCACATTTGTGAGTCTGTTCTCACTAGCCACTCGGCCACTGAAGCCTCGACCTTTCGTTATTATTGACTTTCAAGAGTGTCGGTATAAAACAATTCTCTCTGCAGGGGGGGGGGGTGGATAAAGTAACACGTAGCTGTCTAAATGACATGTCAAAGTCGGATTAAATTTCGTCATTACGTTCTTAATTAGCAAGTTCGAGACAAAAAGAAATAGTTCATGTCGTATCAGTCAAGTCCTACGAAAACTTTTCTATAGATTAGTCAGCGGTAACTAAGTATTTATTTACATTTGAATTAATTTCTCTCGCTACTTTTTGTTTCACTTTAATTATTTTTTTAAATTAATCATATTCTTTTCCACTAATTTTTTTAAACTTTGCCGTTAATGAATATGACCGTCATTGTGTAGGTGTGTTTCTCTTAAAGGTGAGAGGGGGCTATACCTGAAAGCTATCTCGCTTATTAGTGCACCGAATTTTACCAAATTTCACACATATAACAAGCATAGAAAGGAGTCTAAAAGTCCGCAATCAAATTTGAGAAAAAAGTTTCGTTCTCATGGATACGGCGGCCTTTGTTGTTTGTTTGTTTGTTTGTTTGTTTGTTTGTTTTTGGGGGGGGTTGCATGTGTGTTTACAAACATTAGATCTAGAAATGTGTCTTGTTGTTTTTTTTTTTCAAAACGAATTATAACATTTTTAATGATTTTTTTTTTATCCTGAGGTAATATTCAAGTTTACAAAAAATACGTGAAATACACTCAAGACATCACCCACAAATATCTATTCCATATATAAAAAAAAATTCAACAAACATATTTTTAGTACTACATCTTTTCTTCATTCTGTGAAAATTTCATGAAGATTGGATGAAAAATGGTGGA
>NW_004797816.1:469757-471684 GCF_000002075.1 Aplysia californica
TAAACATTTTCTGTTCCTACAGGCCTATCCTTTCATAAGCTTTTAACGTTAGCTTTCATTATATTTTGTTCTTTTTCCTATGTCTGGATGAAAATAGTCTCTGTGTGTGTGTGTGTGTGTGTGTGTGTGTGTGTGTGTGTGTGTGTGTGTGTGTGTGTGTGTATGTGTGTGTGTGTGTGTGCATTAATGTATATTGCGTGAGAAGAAAGGAAGTAGTAAGAAAGGTTTTTGAAAAATGGGTATTCCAATGTAAAGCGCATTGAGCTACTTTTTTTGGAAATGCGCTCTATAAATGTTATATATTATTATATATTATTATTTTATAACAAGATCTAAAAAACGAGACCATGTCACTCCATTATTAGAAGAACTGCATTGGCTCCCTGTAAAAGAACGAATAATATTTAAAATCTGCGTCATGTGTTTCAAATGTGTAAATAAAACTGCTCCTTTTTATCTACAAGAACTTATCAGTATATATAAACCAGGAAGAAACCTAAGATCATCGAACGATAACACCCTGCTTGTGACACCTGTAAAATCATACAAATCATATGGAGAGAGATATTTCTCATATCTTGGTCCATTTATGTGGAACAGATTACCCATGGAACTAAGACAAATAAGAACACTTGATAGCTTCAAAAGAGATCTTAAACATTTTCTGTTCCTACAGGCCTATCCTTCATAAGCTTTTAACGTTATCTTTCATTATATTTGTTCTGTTCCTATGTCTGGATGAAAATAGTCTGTGTGTGTGTGTGTGTGTGTCTGTGTGTGTGTGTGTGTGTGTGTGTGTGTGTGTGTGTGTGTGTGTGTGTGTGTGTGTGTGTGTGTGTGTGTGTGTGTGTGTGTGTGCATTAATGTATATTGCTTGAGAAGAAAGGAAGTGTAAGAAAGGTTTTTGAAAAATGGGTATTCCAATGTAAAGCGCATTGAGCTACTTTTTTTGGAAATGCGCTATATAAATGTTATTTATTATTATTATTATTATTATTAAATGTGTCTTGTTGTTTTTTTTTCAAAACGAATTATAACATTTTTAATGATTTTTTTTATCCTGAGGTAATATTCAAGTTTACAAAAAATACGTGAAATACACTCAAGACATCACCCACAAATATCTATTCCATATATGAAAAATTCAACAAAATATTTTTAGTACTACATCTTTTCTTCATTCTGTGAAAATTTCATGAAGATTGGATGAAAAATGGTGGAGTTATTCAAAAAAGTATAGAGAAAAGTTGCGTTCTGAGAAAACGGCCGATACAGAAAAATAAAATATTGACTTTATAAGGAAATGGTGGTGACAAACATGCCCGGTATGGGAAGAAATTAGGTTTTTGAGGGTTCTTAAGCGATGAAATAGTTGTAAGAGAGAGATGAGGAAGTTAAAAATGCCTACAACTCAAATTCCATAACTTTGAGCCAAATCGAGACTTTAGGGGTGTAATCCCCTTCTTCCCCCCCCCCCCCCTTTACTCACACTCAAACTGAAGATTTTTCTCTTGAGGGCACAGACTTTGACCGAAACATCTCAGCAATTAATGGGTTAATTAATTGATGAATACAAAGTCATTATCTCAAAATATCAACTCTTGCACAAAAAGGATCGAAGTCTGGTCAGCGCAGGTCAGCCGAAATCAAGCCACTTAGGCACGAGCTCACGCCCGATTTACACAGAAGCTTGCCTCGGGCAAAATGCCCAGTAATTTGGCCAGCAGTTTAGATTCCTCTCGTTTTGTTTCGGGTTTCTTAAAGTTTGGGATCGAGAGATTTCATGTTTTGTTATGTTTGCTTTGTTTTGGTTTTGTTTAGGGTTTTGGGGTTGCTGGTTTGCTGGGGGTTTTTTTCTTTTTTCTGGGCGGGGGAAGGGGGTTCTGTTCTTTGTGTGTGTGTGTGTGTGTGTGTGTGTGTGTGTGTG
>NW_004797816.1:472565-473797 GCF_000002075.1 Aplysia californica
GAGAGAGAGAGAGAGAATAAAAAAGAGAGGAGAAGGAGACGCAGAGAAAGAGAAGGACACATTGGGGCAGGTAACACTAGTGGGATAAAATACTCGATACCACATAAGAGAGTTGAGACAAACAATGTGTGAACAGATTTACATTTCGAGAAGGAAGGTACAGGTTCTTAATCTTAATCTTTTTGTGCTATAAGTTTGAAAAGACGAACAAAAAGAAAGTTCGACCACATCTAAACACAACATGGATGGTTGGCTAGTCCTCTTGTGTTTGTTTTTTTTTATTGTTTTAGTATGTGTTTTAGGGCACTTGCAACTTACTAAGGTCATATAAGTGCCGATGATTAGAGGTGTTACAAGAGAGTAACAAACACAACAAAGAAGGAGGCGAGATGAAGACGATAGATGATTGAATGATAGGAAAGAAAGAGCAAACCACACCAGAGCTACCGCCAACCACCCACTTCCTCTGGTGTTGTTTTGTTTCTTGTTTGCTATCAAACATTCATCATCCTTAAATAGCTCTCTTCCTTCTTTTCTGTGTATTATGTTACTTTCGTAACACTACTACTCTTTGACGCTTGTGTGACCTATTTGGGTTGTTTGTGTGAGTTTGAGTAAAGAAGAGCACATTAGAACAACGGTCGCCATTTGGTGCTGGGAAAAAGTTAAACAACAAACAGAAACAACAGACGGAGGATAAAGAAGTAGGACCTGCCAGTGGCGCCCTCCAACCAACTGTGTATTGTGTTGCGAGTGCCGTAAAACTCATAATAAAACTAAAACTCAAATCGACATAAAAACGGACAAGACCCCAACAGCAGGGATCAGCTTTAGACCCTGCAGTAGACCACAACCACAATGAAAAAAGGAATAACGACCAGTATTGTTTTGGTTTCAATAAGAGTTTTACGGTACAAGAAACGCAATAAGGTCATTATATAGATACCGAAGATAAGAGGTGTTACTAGAGAGAAACAAACACAAAAAGAAGGAGACATCAGGGCGATAGATCTGTAAAAGGAAAGAAGGAGTAAACCACACCAGAGCCCCCACAAACCACCCACCACGACCGGTCTCAAAAGTTATGACAAAAGTTAAAAAAGAAAACATATGCGTCTGTGGTGTAACGACCACGCACTTAGCAATACAATACAATGTTTTGTTTTTTTTTGTTTTTGTAAAGTGTTTTACGGCGCTCGCAACTGCATAGGTCATATGAGCGCGCGGGACAC
>NW_004797816.1:473897-475452 GCF_000002075.1 Aplysia californica
TGTGCTATAAGTTTGAAAAGACGCACAAAAAGAAAGTTCGACCTCATGTAAACACAACGTGGATGGTTGGCTAGTCCTCCTGTGTTTGTTTTATTGTTTTAGTATGTGTTTTACGGCACTTGCAACTTAATAAGGTCATATAAGTGCCGATGATTAGAGGTGTTACAAGAGAGTAACAAACACAACATAGAAGGAGGGGAGATGAAGACGATAGATGATTGAATGATAGGAAAGAAAGAGCAAACCACACCAGAGCTACCGCCAACCACCCACTTCCTCTGGTTCTGTTTTGTTTCTTGTTTGCTATCAAACATTTATCGTCCTTAAATATCTCTCTTCCTTCTTTTCTGTGTATTATGTTACTCTTGTAGCACCACTAATCTGTGACTCTTGTGTGACCTATTTGGGTTGTTTGTATGAGTTTGAGTAAAGAAGAGCACATTAGAACAACGGTCGCCATTTGGTGCTGAGAAAAAGTTAAACAAACAGAAACAGCAGAGGGAGAGTAAAGAAGTAAGACCTGCCAGTGGCGCCCTCCAACCACATGTGTATTGTGTGGCGAGTGCCGTAAAACTCATAATAAAACTAAAACTCAAATCGACACAAAAGCAGACAAGACCCCAACAGCAAGGATCAACTTTAGAGCCTGCAGTAGACCACAACCACAATGAAAAAAGGAATAACGACCAGTATTGTTTTGAATTCAATAAGAGTTTTACCGTACAAGAAACACAATAAGGTCATTATATAGATGCTGAAGATAAGAGATGTTACTAGAGAGAAACAAACACAAAAAGAAGGAGACATCAGGGCGATAGATCTGTAAAAGGTAAGAAGGAGTAAACCACACCAGAGCCTCCACAAACCACCCACCACGACTGGTCTCAAAAGTTATGACAAAAGTTAAAAAAGAAAACATATGCGTCTGTGGTGTAACGACCACGCACTTAGCAATACAATACAATGTACAACAGTGTTGTGTTTCAACTTTTAAAAAGAAATCACTCCAAATATTCATCTTAATAATTAATTTAACAACAGAAATGACTCCAGCTGACATTTGAAAGAATCAAAAGGTTTTATCTCTCTAAAAGTACTTGGCAAAGCATTCCAGATCTTGGGGCTTTGATATTATAAATGCCCTTTCACCCATTGTTTTAAGTTTCATAGATATGGTAAAAGAAATTTCTTTTTGTCAGCTGATGAACTTAAGCTGCGAGTTGGAATGTTGAAGATATATTTCAGAGCGGAACATTGATCACTGCATGGCAGTCTCACAGCACACTATCCTAACTAGCCGCATGATACACCGTCACATTATGTAGACCAACACAGCGCAAATACAAAGGTATATGTAAGCGCATTAATGTGTGCTTATAAGACTGATAGCATTAAAACCGGTGTATGCGTGGGAACGTGTTTGTGAGCGTGTGTATCTGTTTGTTTGTGTATCCATGTATTATGTGTCTGTGAGTGATTGACTGTAATAAAAATTAATACAATGACAATAGTGTGTGTATGCGTGTGACTGAGAGCTTGTGTGAATTTGGGGGGG
>NW_004797816.1:477006-480040 GCF_000002075.1 Aplysia californica
TAATCGTTAATTTTTACCTCTAACACCTAGCATCAACCCCCGCCTTCATCAGTCCCAAATGTCTTTACGTCTATTCCAGACAAATGGGTGTCTTTTTTCTCAAAATTAAAGCAATTGATCAGGCTTTTGTTTTAGTTAGTAAACGTTTTACGGCACTTGCAACACAATCAGGTCATATAAGTGCCGATGATTAGAGGCGTAACAAGAGAGTAACAAACATAAAAAGAAGAAGGGGAGATAAGGATCCTAGATGTTTGATAGGGCAGAATAAGTAAATCACACAAGAGCACCCACCAACCAACCCCTAAAACAATTGAACAGGCTTTAAAATGATACCCAATAATTCCATAAAATTATGCACAAAAAATGATGCGCTATTGACTCCATCGCGCCGAGACACATTTAGAAAGGGTTTCTCTTTGACCACTCGGACATAAGAAAAAAAATAAAACTCTAGAAGCACACTGGCTACTTACCCGGCGAAGTCTTTCACGTATTCCACGCGCTCTACTCAGACATACTATACAGTCTCAACTACGTTTTCTTCCGAGCATTGTCTTTGCGAAAGTACATCGAGTGTTATCAGAAAACAAACATCATAGAGATACGACGTGAGCACAAGCAGGGTCACAAATATACGATTTACATGTTGTTCAATACCTCTTTCAGATATTTACCAATTTTGACCTTTTCGGTTTTGTACGTACATCTAGATAACAATACTCTCAGCAACTCCTTTAGCACAGTAAATCAATCAATTCTTAAGTATATCTCTCTCCCACAATTTTATCACTTGAGATAGAGCGCGAAAAGAAGTTCATCGCACTTCTCCACCACCTTATGAATGTTCACCACGTCTCACAGAAGCCGCAAATAAGAAGCGCGAAAAACGTTTCGGGTCGTTGTCAATGTAAAAGTATCTCTTCGACCCTTCTCTCTCTGGCACGAGAGCAATGTCACTTGCACCTTTCGCGGTTTCGTTCGTTCCTTCACTCACTCTCACTCTCTCTCTCACTCACTCACTCGTCCGTGGCGTTGCGCGTGCCGTGTGCCCCAAGACGTGAGGTCGTGTGCCCGGCTGTCGTCTCGCGGTCCACCGGCGGTTGACGATGCGCGTGTTTGGGTGTGCGGGGTGAGTGTAAAATTAGGTATTTCATTATAATTCATAACATAGGTTTAGGTTTAGGTGAGCATTTCACGGCACTTGCAACAGTGTTAGTTTTTGGAAGAGTTTTACGGCACTTGCAACACAATAAGATCATATTGTAAGTGCCGAAGAATAGATGCGTTACAAGAGAGTAACATACACAAAAAAGGAGGAGAGATAAAAGACGATAGATGTTTGATAGGAAAAAAGGAGCAAACCACACCAGAGCACCCGCCAACAACCCACTCACTTGCAACACAGTTAGATCATGTAATAAGCACCGAAGATTACGGGTGTTACAAGAGAGTAACAAACACCACAAAAAAGGAGGAGCGATCAGGACGAGAGGTGTTTGTTAGGAAAGAAGGGGCAGACTTCTATTCAAGGTAAACGTGTGTTTGTTCATCTGAAGCTAAACATAATATGAGCTAGTTTTAAGATGATACTAACAACTCCATATGCCCAAGAATTGACAAGCGGCCGACTCCAAAGCGTTGCACGTAATATTGTGTTTTCTCTGTGTCTTTAAGGAGTTAACATATTATTATTATTATTGTTATTATTGTTATTATTAGTATTATTAGTATTATTAGTATTATTAGTATTACTTGTATTATTAGTAGTAGTAGTAGTAGTAGTAGTAGTAGTAGTAGTAGTAGTAGTAGTAGTAGTAGTAGTAGTAGTAGTAGTAGTAGTAGTATCATTATTTTTATTACTATTATTGTTATGAATGACGACAGAGAGATGAAGATGCTCGGTATTTTCCTACTATCTTTTTGAAATTATCTACAAGGGCTCCTGTATTGTTCTTTTTGTGTCAGTTGTATTTACTACGATGCGGGTAAACGCTCCCTTCCTCTTAGTTATGTTTGGGGAGAATTATTAACATGGATGAGGAACTGTAACGTCATTCTGCCGTGATAAGATGTAGGCCAAGTGAGTTAGAGCGATAGGACGGCTGCGAAATGTAGTACTCTGTTTGTGTTGAAAGGGGAGACAAATGTGTTTGGTGTCGATAGCATGAGAAAAACCGGCGTCTAGATCTAGTATGGGATGAGTTTTTGTTTTTGTTTTACGGCGTTCGCAACTGCATAAGGTCATATGAGTGTGCGGTACATATTTAATATTTTCAGTTGGTGGGAAATTTTGAAATTTGCCCGGTTGACGGCCGAAACCTACTCTTATCGATTTTTAACCACCGGCACCAAGGGATCCTTAACGTGCGCTACTTGCACACGGGATCTCCGAGATTTTTCGCCCTTGTACGAGTAGGCTAGATGTAGATCTTTCCTACCAGAAGATCAGGGGTGTGGCTGAAAGACAACAGTAAGAAGGAGCCAAGGAGTAGCAGTAGAAAGGCTGCAGAAAGAGTCGAGAGCCAAGAGGAGGGGGCAAAGGCGGTGAGAGGGTGGGGGCAGAAAGTGTAGACAAAAGAAGACGACAGAACATTGCCAGAGAGTAGGAAAAGAGTTGAAAGGAGACAATTCTAGAGAAAAAAATGTTTCCGACGCTACCTGGATTCGAACCAGGACGTTTGAATTAGAGGCCAACACCTTAACGTCTAGGCCACGAGAGCCCCCTCCACATATCTCCGACAAATGCCATGAAAGCAGCATTGATGACGATAGTACCTTGAAATTAAGTCTCCGCATTTTTGTCCACATTCTGCTTTGTTTTAATTTATCATGAACAAATAAAACTGTTGAAACAGAAATTGATAACTTCATTGGGAAGGTGAACAAAGATATGAGATGCTCTAAGAGAAGAAAGGGGGGAGGATGAGAGACAGAAAAAGAGTAATAAAGAACGGGGGGAAAGAGAGAGAGGGGATGAGAGAGAGGGGATGAGAGAGAGGGGAGGGACAGAGAGAGGGGAGGGAGAGATAGA
>NW_004797816.1:481171-482339 GCF_000002075.1 Aplysia californica
AGAGAGAGAGAGAGAGAGAGAGAGAGAGAGAGAGAGAGAGAGAGAGAGAGACAAACAGATAGATAAAGAAAAAAAGGATAAGTAAAAGTAAGAGTGCGTGAGAAAGAGACAGACAGACAGACAGACAGAGAGAGAGAGAGAGAGAGAGAGTGAGTGAGAGAGTGGGGTAGAGATAGAGAGAGAGGGGGGAGGGAAAGTGGGAGAGGGAAAGAGAAAGAAAAAGAAATACTTTGTATAACAACCGTGTAGGAGTAACACTTTCTTTCATCCTAACTTTGAATAGGGTAAGGTGTTCCTTCATTTCCTGGGATGTCTTATTGTATGCTGCGTGCTTCCGATGTTGATAAAGAAAACCTGATGGAATTCGGGAATGAAGTGACGGGAAGTAGTGTAGCAGCTAGCTCTGATATAACAAAATAGGAACAGATTTTTAACTTGGTTAAGGAATTATTTTTTAAATGCCTTTTTCGTGTCCTTGGTGTCTATAACTTTTTATGCTATTCCAGACACGAGACGTCATTAGGACGTCACTTCCTGCTTTGGGACGATTGCCAAAAACAGGGAAAACTGAGGTACACAAAAACATGTATGCTCCCAAGTTCTTAAAGAAAGTAATACATGCAGGTTACCTGCAACTAGTCATTTTTATTCTCTGACTGACCTTCCATATTTTGCATTCGTTAACACCCAGTTCTTGCGCACTTATGGGCTCAACTGATCAGACTAACACATAAAACGCCTTTTAGTTTCAGTAGGTCATATAAATGCCGATGATTAGGGGCATTAAAAGAGGGTAACTAACACAAAAAAGAAGGGGGAGAGATAAGGGCGACAGAATTTTGATAGGAAAGATGGAGCAAACCACACCAGAGCACCCGCCAATCACCCACAAACACCTTCTGACCGGACAACTTATTGGAAACTCTTTGATTTGGGATTGTATGGTATGGGGCTGGGGGGTAATCTATTAAATTAAGAAACGTATAATTACATTGTTGCACGAAAGCTGTTATGCTAAAAATAACTATGTCGGCATCCGTGGTGTTATGATCTGTGCCGATGCTTGAAAAAATCCTGATCTTGATTCACCCGTAGGCAAGTCTAAAATGAGTAACGTCTCTCTCTCCCTCTCTCTCTCTCTCTCTCTCTCTCTCTCTCTCTCTCTCTT